>NC_061795.1:19125462-19425462 GCF_021462225.1 Girardinichthys multiradiatus
AGATACACTGGAGTCTGATGCTGTAAAATGATCAAATGGATAAAGGTTCAGGAAGTATAAAAGGTTTAGGAAGGTGCTGTATCCCTGTATAAATGGAGATGGAGCTGGAACCTGACAAATTATCACACACACTTTTCCTAGTTACTCAGCCTTTAACTGGATGAAGAAAAACTGCCCCACAAGCAAAGTTTGCCCTTTCGCTCCAATCCTTCAGTCCAACAAGTCTGTTAACAGAGCCTGTAAAAAGTCAACCTTTCTGTTGACCCCGCTGTCACCTCCCACTCCGCTGCCTGCTGCATCATTGTCTCCCCATCAATGTCAGTGTCACTGTCATCAATATGAGCCCACCCCACTGCTACCCTTTACCCTCATCAAGCCTGGCCCCTGGGGTTTGGTCCTTGATTGTCCTGGGATCCTGCTGGAGAGCCTAGGGCTGAATCAAAGCCCTGCTCTCCCGCAGCAGGAGACCTCCTTGATCTGACTTGCTCTAAAACCTGGCAGCAACCGGACTTTATACCCAACACTGGCTTGAGTCTGTCCGCTACGCCCCTCAATTTCTCAGCCCCAATCTGTAGGCAGGAGCAGGCCCAGGGAGATAGGCAGGTCTGTGAATAGGCGCAGGAATTGAATGGACATTTCTTCACACTAATGGGTGGTCCCGTCACCTCGGGACTGGAGTGCATGGAAGCACCTCAGTAAAAAGAGCTTGCATGCAATGTCACCTCAAATGATAATCTGCTAAATCACTTCAGAGTAGGGACTTCCTGGGGTTATAGTCTTAAACTCACCTCTGTCAGCTTTTGTCTCTGCAATCCCTTCACCAACCACCGTTTGTTTCCTTTTAGATAAAGGTGTCTGAATTACACAATGTACCTGAAAGGTGTTCACTTGTTCAGTAAGCCTCAGCAAAGAAATATCTACAGTATACTCAGTGAATTAAGATATTAAAAAAGATAATTTATGTCAGCAATTTAATTCATAGGGTAAAACTCTATAGATTATGATATAATATATGAAACCATCATTTAAAAACAGCTTTTTGTGTATTCGGTTATTTTTAATGTGATGATCTGAAACATTTAAATGAGACAAAGAAGCAAAAACTGAAGAAGTCTGTAAAGGAGGACATACTTTTTCTCTACTCTGTACTTTTGGCAGTGTGGCCATGTGCCAACTATTGCTGGAAAGTGAAATCTGTATCTCCATAAAGCTTGTCAGCAGAGGGAAGCATCAAGTTCTCTAAAATTTCCTGGTGGACGGCTGACTTGGGACCTGGGAAAACATTAGCAGATGACAAGATTCATCCAGTCATCACTGACTGTGGAACCTTCACCCTTGACCTCAAGCAAATTGGATTTTGTGCCTCACCATGAGGTCTGGTGGACTTCAGGACATGAAATATCTTTCCAAATGAAATGAAAAATGTACATTCAGCTGAAAAAGGGATTTTGGATTGCTGAGCAAGTCAAGTCCTAACTTTTTTTAGCTTATGCAAATGTTTCTGATGTTTTCTGTCTTCTGGATTGGCTTAACAATATATAGGTTGTAGCTCATATGTCTTGGATCCATACATGTACTATGTGTGTGATGCCTCTTAAAGCACTCCAGCTGAGGTCCATACCTTGTGAATCTCCTCCAAACTCTTGGATGACCTTTGCCTTACAATCCAGCTGGCGGTATTCTTGTTGCTTGTGAACCTTTTTCTACACTTTTGCATCCACTCAGCTCTCCATTTATATTCTTGGATACAGCACTCTCGGAACAACCTGCTTCTTTAGTAGGTGTCTCCTGGACAATTGTGAAGTCAACAGTTTTTCACATCAGTAGGCATGTTTACATAAAAATAAGTATTTGGAAAAATGAGCCAATCAGAATAAAAATGTGTCATGTAAACGCGCCAATCAGAAGATTCTGATCTGATTCGGCTCATTCGGAAAGAATTCCGAATGAGAGGGTGGTTTATGCTGATCTTCAATCTGAACTGTCTAAACACTTGTTCCGATTACATCATTCTGAATGGGGATCACTGACCTGACTGCGAATGTGTTCTCTATGTCAATGTGACGCATTCATCCACTGGTTTCTGGCCTTTGGTTGAGCAAGGGAAAGCAGTGCTATACTTGGAGGCAGCTAAAACTTGGAAGGGAGTAAAATTCCCCCTGCTCTCTCATCCTGTGATGCAGGAACAACAGCATCACATGTTGCAGAGCCTGTAGCTTAATTATGCAATTATGCCTCAACTGCTCTCAGAAACTGGCAAGGGTCCTTTCTGGGCGCTCAGAACACTCGGAACCAACACACTTCTGTGTTTGTTGTGTTTTTTTTCAGCACAGGCAGAAGTGAAACTATTTCTGCAGTTGTTTTAGGAACATTTGAAGAGAAATCTGCACATGTCAAAGTGTTTGTATTCTGAATGAATTAATTTTGCACTCATATAAACAATGCATTTGGACGTTTTTTTTTTTTCGTTTCAGTCTGAAAACATTTGAATCCGATCAAGAAAGCTTGTGCAGGTAAACATAGCTAGAGTGTAGGCCAAAGCATACTATTTTTGCATTAAAAATCTATTTTTATTGTTCCAGTGAAATATTCTAATATTCTTATAAACTAAATATTTTTTATTTTCATTAGGTTTAAGGAATATTCATCCAAATGAACAGAAATAAATGCTCATATAATTTTTCTTTTTGAATTGAAATACCGAAATAAATTAAGCTTGAGATGATTTTAAAATTTCTTCTGGTGCCCCTATAGATTTGTTTAAAGCGGTCCTTTAGTATGTTTGCAGTTTTTCAGGTGTTTCCAGCCAAGTGGGCAGAGTTCATCTTAGTTAAATATGAACTTTGGTGACTTAAGTAAATTTTCTAAGATCTGTGTTGAGCAAACAGAGGCGATCAAAATGCAGCAGGACTTCAGAAAGAACCACAACAGACAGATGTGCGCCTGTCATCTTGCTGGAGGAACGCACAAACACACAAGTGCACGTCACCACACCTATACTGGCTGCACGTAAAGCTGCCTTTGATCAGAGTTTCTCTCAGATCTTTAGCAGCTTCCCTGGCATTTAGACTTGTTTACACAACTCCAGACTTCGGCAAGACCTGAACCATCTATTTGAAGCGCTGAGGGAAGAGGTATATTGAAGAAAATAGGTGCACTTTGTTTTTAGTCTCATCTCCCTCAAGGAGTTTTTCTTTACTGGTAAATTTAAAAGAAAGCTTGTAACTAACAATGTAAAGATAAGCACGTTATGCTGACCCTAACCCTAATCCTACTTTCTGTCATGCTTAACATGGATTGAACACATTTCAGTGTTCAGAAGAACTGAAACAAAATAGCAGTAGAAACCCCAGAACTTGATGTAGGAGAAATTGGAACAGGATGGAAGCTGTGACCCTGTGCTGAGCGTCATCAACAGCGTGGAGTTCCGCTCTGGGGGTAGGGGGATAAATGAAGACCACCTGGACTGGGGTTAATCCCCCCCAAACACAATCCGTCTCCTGAGTACTGATTCATGAACTCATGGCACAGGAATTGAAACAGGCCTGTGAGTTTTGTTTCTTCCTCTGCTCATTGATTGGAGTTTCTGATGTCAAGAAGCTTCAAAAAAGTCAAACCTCACACATTCAGGAAGTCAGTTGGAAGCTGTTGCAAGTCATGGATTTACACTTATAATATGTTTATATTTTTGCATATTGAATTCCCAGGATCCGTTTCAGATTAGAGTTGGGGATCTGGAAAGTTTCTCATACGTAATGGGTCAAATGGTTTTCTTTAGAAATGCGTGGTTGTGTTACATAGAAGAACTTTGAGAAAGTAGGTGCACAGATAGTTGCAAACAAGATAATAGAAAGACAATGTTTACAACAGAATGCAAAAGCGGTACATTCACAAAACAAACTGTTAGAATGAAAATCATGTTAAAAATAATTTGCAAATTATGTAAGTTGCAGAAAGACAAATACATTCAATGTTAAATTCCAGCATTTTTAAAATTAAATGTACAACACAAGTAAATTGTTTAATTTCAACTACATTTCATGACCATTTTGTTTATCTGGTTTGCCCTCCAATGTTAAAAAGCAACAAAATCTAAAACTACGTTTGTGATTAAGGCATTAAACTTTACTATAATAAACCCCTCCACCTTAACGTGGTGGAGGGGTTTGAGTGCTCAAATGATCCTAGAGGCTATGTTGTCTGGGGCCTAAATGCCCCTGGTAGGGTCTCCCATGGCAAACAGGCTCTAGGTGATGGGTCAGACAAAGAATGGTTCAAGAACCCCTCATGAAGAACAAAATATCGAGGCACGTGACGTCGCCCGGTACGGCGGAGCCGGGGTCCCACCCTGGAGCCAGGCCTGGGGTCGGGACTCGTCGGAGAGCGCCTGGTGGCCGGGTTGCTCCTTGCGGGACCTGGCCGGGCCAAGCCCGAACGAGAGACGCGAGGCCATCCCCTAGTGGGCCCACCACCTGCAGGGGGAACCGTGAGGGACCGGTGCAAAGAGGATTGGGTGACGGACGAAGGTGGAGACCTCAGCGGCCCGATCCCCGGATGCTTAGGCTGGCTCTAGGGACGTGGAATGTCACCTCGCTGGGGGGGAAGGAGCCTGAGCTTGTGCGGGAGGTCGAGAGATATCGACTAGAAATAGTCCGGCTCGCCTCCACGCACAGCGTGGGCTCTGGAACCCATCTCCTTGAGAGGGGTTGGACTCTCTTCTACTCTGGAGTGGCCCACGGGGAGAGGCGGCGGGCTGGTGTGGGTTTGCTTGTTGCCCCCCAGCTCAGCCGTCTCGTGTTGGGGTTTACCCCAGTGGATGAGAGGGTTGTATCCCTGCGCCTTCGGGTTGGGGAGAGGTCTCTGACTATCATTTCAGCCTACGGGCCGAGTGGTAGTGCAGAGTACCCTGCCTTCTTGGCATCCCTGTCGGGGGTGCTGGATAGTGCCCCTCCCGGGGACTCCATTATTCTGCTGGGGGCCTTCAACGCCCACGTGGGGAACGACAGTGACACCTGGAGAGGCGTGATCGGGAGGAATGGCCTCCCCGATCTGAATCCGAGTGGTGTTTTGTTATTGAACTTCTGTGCTAGTCACGGATTGTCCATAACGGACACCATGTTCAAACATAAGGGTGTCCATCAGTGCACTTGGCACCAGGACACCCTAGGCAGGAGGTCGATGATCGACTTTGTTGTCGTATCATCAGACCTTCGGCCGCATGTTTTGGACACTCGGGTGAAGAGAGGGGCTGAGCTGTCCACTGATCATCACCTGGTGGTGAGTTGGATCCGCTGGAGGAGGAGAAAGCCAGACAGACTTGGCAGGCCCAAGCGCATAGTGAGGGTCTGCTGGGAACGCCTGGCGGAGCCCTCGGCCAGGGATGTATTCAACTCCCACCTCCGGGAGAGCTTCGACCAGATCCCGGGGGATGTTGGAGACATAGAGTCCGAGTGGACCATGTTCTCTGCATCTATTGTCGATGCTGCTGCCCATAGCTGCGGCTGTAATGTCTGCGGTGCCTGTCGTGGCGGCAATCCCAGAACCCGGTGGTGGACACCGGCAGTAAGGGATGCTGTTAAGCTGAAGAAGGAGTCCTATCGGCTGTGGTTGGCTTGTGGGACTCCTGAGGCAGCTGATGGGTACCGTGAGGCCAAGCATGCTGCGGCCCGGGCTGTGGCAGAGGCAAAAACTCGGGCCTGGGAAGAGTTCGGTGAGGCCATGGAGAAGGACTACCGGTTGGCCTCGAAGCGATTCTGGCAAACCGTCCGGCGCCTCAGGAGGGGGAAGCAGTGCTTTGCCAACACTGTTTATAGTGGGGGCAGGAGACTGCTGACCTCGACTGAGGACATTATCGGGCGGTGGAAGGAGTACTTCGAGGATCTCCTCAATCCTGCCATCACGCATTCCGTGGTGGAAACAGAGGCTGGGGACTCAGGGTTGGACTCTTTCATCACCCAGGCTGAAGTCACTGAGGTGGTTAAAAAGCTCCGTGGTGGCAAGGCTTCGGGGGTGGATGAGATCTGCCCTGAGTACCTCAAGTGTCTGGATGTTGTAGGGCTGTCATAGTTGACACGCCTCTTCAACATCGCGTGGCGGTCGGGGACAGTGCCTCTGGACTGGCAGACTGGGGTGGTGGTCCCCCTTTATAAGAAGGGGGACCGGAGGGTGTGTTCCAACTACAGGGGGATCACACTCCTCAGCCTCCCTGGTAAGGCCTACGCCAGGGTATTGGAGAGGAGAGTCCGACCGATAGTCGAACCTCGGCTTCAGGAGGAACAGTGTGGTTTTCGTCCCAGCCGTGGAACACTGGACCAGCTCTATACCCTCTACAGGGTGCTCGAGGGTTCATGGGAGTTTGCCCAACCGGTTCACATGTGTTTTGTGGACCTGGAGAAGGCATTCGACTGTGTCCCTCGTGATGCCGTGTGGGGGGTGCTCCAGGAGTATGGAATCGGGGGCCCTTTATTAGGGGCCATCCGGTCCCTGTACGAGCGGAGCAGGAGTTTGGTCCGCATTGCCGGCACTAAGTCGGACCTGTTCCCTGTGCATGTTGGACTCCGGCAGGGCTGCCCTTTGTCGCCGGTCCTGTTCATAACTTTTATGGACAGGATTTCTAGATGCAGCCAAGGGCCGGAGGGGTTCTGGTTTGGGGACCAGTGGATTTTGTCTCTTCTTTTTGCGGATGACGTGGTCCTGCTGGCCCCCTCTAGCCAAGACCTACAGCATGTGCTGTGGCGGTTCGCAGCTGAGTGTGAAGCGGCTGGGATGAGGATCAGCTCCTCCAAGTCCGAGGCCATGGTACTCGACCGGAAAAGGGTGGCTTGTCCTCTTCAGGTTGGAGGGGAGTTCCTGCCTCAAGTGGAGGAGTTTAAGTATCTCGGGGTCTTGTTCACGAGTTAGGGAAGAATGGAGCGGGAGATCGACAGACGGATCGGTGCGGCTGCCACAGTAATGGGGGCGCTGTGCCGTTCCATTGTGGTGAAGAGACAGTTGAGCCGAAAAGCCAAGCTCTCAATTTACTGGTCGGTCTACGTTCCTACCCTCACCTATGGCCATGAACTTTGGGTCATGACCAAAAGAACGAGATCACGGATACAAGCGGCTGAAATGAGCTTCCTCGGTAGGGTGGCCGGGCACTCCCTAAGAGATAGGGTGAGGAGCTCGGCCATCCGGGAGGAGCTCGGAGTAGAGCCGCTGCTCCTCCACATCGAGAGGAGCCAGTTGAGGTGGCTCGGGCATCTATACCGGATGCCTCCTGGACGCCTTCCTCGGGAGGTGTTCCAGGCACGTCCCACCGGGAGGAGGCCCAGGGGACGGCCCAGGACACGCTGGAAGGACTATGTCTCTCGGCTGGCCTGGGAACGCCTTGGGCTCCCCCTGGAGGAGCTGGAGGAGGTGTCTGGAGAGAGGGACGTCTGGGCGTCTCTGCTGAGTCTGCTGCCCCCGCGACCCGGTCCGGGATAAGCGGAAGACGACGAACGAACGAACTTTACTATAATAGTAACAAACATTTTTAATCTATTGAGTGACAACCTTTTCAGTGACGACCACAGCTATGATGTTAGTAATACATTTCTTACCTGTGATAGAAAGGTGTCATATTACCATAAGCATGTTAGAAAAGTAAGTACATCCTTCACCTTATGTGGTGGAAAGTTTGAAAGCTAGATAGACAAATGCTGCATGAATGTGCCCCATCAGCTGATTTGGCTGATTGATGCCAGGATCATTTTTAAACAACCATGAGACCTGGAAAGCACAGGGATATAGCTACCATGTTGTTGCACAACTGACAAAATCTAAAAACTCCATTATTGGTGGAGCTAGAGCTGACCGACGAGTTACAGTTGAAGCTCAACTAATCAACTCCATAGGAACACAGAACACCCACCTAATAATGGTTTGTTTTGAAATTGTTACATTATATTTGCCACTTTTATGACCATTTTCATTTTGAAGGGTTTTAAATTGCTAAAGTCAGATAAAACAGACTATATACATCAAACTAGCTTGGTAGCTTCGACCACTCTAAGGATGTGTTTACTTTTCAACAAGCTCACAGTGATATAAAATCCTTCTACTACAGGGAAGGGAACTATTACCAGCAGTAACAACACAGAACCTCACCTAAGAAAATCCTAACTGTTTAACCCCAAAGCTAGACTTCCTTGCTAGCAAATTTTACTTTAGCATCAGCGCTGTCACTAAACCCGATAAAGCTGGACACAGAAATTTTCTCAATCACAAATCTTATCAAAGTCCTTAACTTTTACTAAGCTGACATATTAATTCATAATACAACCCAAATAAATATGTCATCCTTATAATAATGTAACTGAACATGTTAATTCAGTTAGTTTTAAATTAAAATGTTTTGCAAAGATGTAGTAGTTAATGTGAAAATATTACTGTTTCTGGACATTACACTATACACTAAAATGTGGATTATTTTATGGGCTAATATTTAACATTGTACAAAATTCCGTTTTATATTTCATCATTTGTAAAACTAATTCTTATGGGCATTTCAGAAAACTTACTTTAATTCATTTTTCTTAACACTGTTGCAGGTGATTTGTTGTTTTGTTTTGTATCGTTTTTCAAGAAATAGTTACTACCTATTAAATGAATATGAGAGATATTAGCTTACACAAAATACAAATCTTTCAAACACATGACAGATCACAGGAGTGATCAGCTGCTTCGAGTGCCACAGGAGAAAGCAAAATATCAGTCAGTCAGTCAGTAATTTTCTACCACTACTTCCATAGTGGGTCGCAGGGAAGCTAGTGCCTATCTCCAGCAGTCTATTGGCGGGAGGCGGGGTACACCATGGACAGGTCGTCAGTCCATCGCAGGGCAACATGGACACACACAGGAAAAACAACCACACACACACTCATTCACATCAAAGGGAAAATTAACTTTTTTGTTTTGTAAGTGGAACTTTAAGGACTCTACACTATGTAAATTAATAATAGTGCATTCTTTGTGTTGTACATGGGCCTGCAGGTTTGCAAACTGATCTGATACTGTGAGAGAGCAGTGAATGGAGTTCATTTTGGTAAAGCACATTCTTGCATGCTATGTCCCCTACGTTGGATTGTAGAAAAACAGCTATCATGACTTCTTATGACTTTCTTTCAAAGATGGCTTTCTTTGTGCAGTTCTTCCATAAATGTCAAATCTGTAGATTGCACAACTAAGAAATGTTGTGTTAATCGATTCTCCCACCTGTGCTGCAGATCTCTGCAGCTCCTCCAGGGTTACCGTGGGCCTTTTGGTTGTTTCCCTGATTAATGTTCTCTTTGCTCGGTGTGTCAGATTAGGTGTTTGACCATTTGTTGAGCAGATTTTACTTAGGGGCTGATAAAATATTCACACAGCAATGAAATGCATTGAAGTTTGTAGTTGTAATCTGAAAGTGTGAAAAAGTTTAAGTGGTGCTATGCCTTGTAGCTGTTGGAAAAATGTATATACGTTTTCATTGTTTAGTTTAAACCACTTTTATGTTTGAAGTTCTACTCTAGCTAAGATGATTCTTATGATTGTTTTTTAGTGTGAAAGAGTTTGTGGAGAGTTAAGGAATGTGGTCTGGAGTGGATCACTCTCTGGACATGACAAGCTTATACCATACTGTATATTGGAATGACTACACTTTTAGGTTAAAATCTCTGTAAGAATTGGCTGAACCGATTCTCGCTTTTTGCTTGTTGGAATGTGAGTTGCAAATAAAAGGCTGGTGCAAGGATTTCTCCCTATGTGAGAAGGAAGTCGCTGTTCTGGCAGAGGACTGTCTCACCCTTGCAAGTCAAACTTACTTGGTTCACTTGTGTCTTATTTTACACTTGTCTGTGTTTATCAGCTTTCTAGCTCTAACATTTCTTGGTCCTTCGAGCCGGAGCGCAAGAAATCTGCCACAGAACGTCTGGAGAACGAAAATCCTGCACTGTGAATTCTGTGTTGGTAACCGCCGAATCAACCGAGGGGCACCGGGGAGGTGGATCAACGCGTTCCGACAGACGGTGTGAACGAACGCACAGGTAAGACAGAACAAGTGGGTAAAAAAATGTTTTGTGTAATCTTGTTTGATATGTCTGAAACATAACCCCCAAGGAAATCTTTCCTTGCAAAGGACCAGATGCTGTAACAGTGGCAAAAGGGGCTATGTACATTTGGAATTCCAAGAAGGATTTATAGTGATAATGGAACACATTTTGTTAACAAAGTCATACAAGAACTTGGTACAAATGGGACAGTTAAAAGTAAGCATAGGAAGACAATGGAAGAAACAAAAAGAAATTGGGTTGAATGTCTATATATAGTAAAACTTAATATGAGGATAACCCCATCAGCTCAGGGTGGACTAACACCTTTTGAAATCATACATGGCAGACCTTATTAAATCCCTGATCTACAAAAAGACCTAAAAGATCCACAACAAGATGCGATGTTAGAAGATATTACAGTCTAGAGACATACAAAATCTGCCAAATGATGTTTCTGAAGCCCTACAGGTTCCTGGTGACCATTAAGAAGGAAACACAGTCTGATCCAGAGTAGGAGGGTCCATTCCAAGTGTTATTGACAACTCCTACTGCTGTGAAAATCCAAGAGAGGGCTACTTGGATACACAAAACACACTGGTGAGCCTGTCGGTCTTTCCACCCACAGGCTGGGAGGTGTTGAAGTCTGACTACAAAGGGGTTGTCGCCATCTAGTGGAGGCTGTCTCAACGTCAGTGAAGAAACCAACGATCCTTCCTAGCCCTTAGGAGTGAGAGAGAGACTAACACATAAATCTAAAGGGAAGATGTTGTTGAAACATTTAGTTTTGTTTATCACGTGTGCCCTGATTGTGTTAATAATATGCTAGAAATTTCCACAATCTCATTATCTTCAGAAGTTAAAGAGATGGATAGATGAAAATGTCCATGGAATGTTTATACTAGATATAAATTAATTGTATGAGACTAACAGCTGGTACCAATATGCAAAAAAATTATAAACAAGTCCAGGAACATTTCTGGTTGTTATGTATGCACTGAACTTCCTCTCTCTTCCAGCCAGCCCAGGTTGACAGTTAGACCAGTACCAGTGCCAAGAGATAAGTGTTTTATCAGAAACAGGGTTTCTGGTGTCAGTACCAGTTTCCGCGAGGTAATGGGTAATGCAACATTTTACAACTGTAATGTTACAGATTTTAAACAGTTTAATGTTACAACCCCTGTGTCAACTATGTGGAACTTCTTGCAGGTTCCCATTTTTCTCATTGTGTTGTAGGCACCAGTTCCATCCCAGTGGGGACCATTCCGATGCGCATGTGTAACACGACTTACTATTATTCTTTCCACCAAGCTGGACCAGGGGGAAAAGTCCATGATCTAAAGGGCACTTATGCAATAGATGGATTTCACTGGATGTGTGGAACTGCCATTTACTTGCAGTTGCCTCCAAGTTGGAGTGGTGTATGTGCACTTGTTTATGTCACTGATCATACTTATGTCATTTCAGTTTAACCTTCCCTAAAAAGGAGTAAGAGAGAACTCATCCGTGTGAAGCTACATGACAGTGTGTGTGTGGATCAGATGTTCCTGAGGAATTCAAGCATAGATCAACAGGAAATAAGATTTTGCTAAGTTTATTCCCATGGTTGGGAGTAGGAAAGAACATGCTTAGATTAGAAACTATAGATTATCGACTGGGACTGTTTGTTAATGCAACCAGAAAAGCTCTTACAGGACTGTCCACAGAAGTAACAGCTCTTCAAACTGTGGTGTTGCAGAACAGGATGGTGTTGGACCTGTTGACAGCTTCGGTTGGCGGAGTTTGTGCTCTCCTGAACGAGACCTGCTCCACCTACATCCCTGATGTACGGCGAAGATGGACACAGAGTGAGCGATGCTATAAGCCAACTACATGAAATTAAAAGGGGTATGCAGCAGAATGTCCATCCCGGCCGAGGACGCCTTTCTTCGTGGCTTACTTCAGGACCGTGGTGGTAACTGTTTTTGAAAATCATGACCCCTGTCATCGCTGTGTTCTGCCTTTTTACTCTGGGCATTGTCCCCTGTATCAGAGCAATGATATTAAGGATGGTTGGAGGAATTGTTGATACAATGCTGTCCCGGGATTACCAACTTTTGGACGAGGACCAGGACTATGATGACATTATGGAGGAGAAATCACTAAACTTAACAATAGTTTAATGTTTTAATGAAGTATATGTATAAAGCTTTTTGGAAGTGTATACATGGATGCGATATTAAACTAATCAATAATAAAAAGGAGGGAATTGTTTCTAACTCTAACAGTAGCTCTTTAAATGTGTTAATTTAATGAACTTTGAAATGTACATTTCATTTTGTAATTGCATTTATTACATAATGTGCCTTCATACATACAGCAAGGACTGTATCTTCTGGCTTGAGTCGGCTTGAGTTCTGATTTGTTCTTCATATATAGTGCCATCTTCCTTAGTGGAAAGACTTCTGTTTTCACTGAGTTGTCCAAAGTTTCCACATCTTATTAAACACAGAACAGGCACTCACAAAGTCTTATTCTGCTTTCAGTCACTTAGTTTCTGTTATGTTCTTGATCAACCACCTTTCTATCAGAACAGGTCCAAGAAAAGTAGCTACCAGTGACAAGTGTGAAATCTCAAGCTCACTCTTCACAAAGTGCTCGGCCAACACTAATTTTAGACGTGCCAGTATCTCTAAAGCTAAATTATCAGTGAAGACACCATCCTTGGACTGCATAGAGCTGGCATTCTTCACTCTGGGACATTCAGATCCTTGTCACAAGACACCTCGGTTGACTAAAAAGATGCTTTTACAGAACTTACGTAGAGATCAACAGAGCTTAGATGTTTGTGCCTAAAAATAGGACTTGGACTCAGAGCTAAAGTGTTTTCACATCGATATACTGGTCCTTCTCAAAAAATTAGCATATTGTGATAAAGTTCATTATTTTCCATAATGTCATGATGAAAATTTAACATTCAAATATTTTAGATTCATTACACACTAACTGAAATATTTCAGGTCTTTTATTGTCTTAATACGGATGATTGTGGCATACAGCTCATGAAAACCCAAAATTCCTATCTCACAAAATTAGCATATTTCATCCGACCAATAAAAGAAAAGTGTTTTTAATACAAAAAACGTCAACCTTCAAATAATCATGTACAGTTATGCACTCAATACTTGGTCGGGAATCCTTTTGCGGAAATGACTGCTTCAATGCAGCGTGGCATGGAGGCAATCAGCCTGTGGCACTGCTGAGGTCTTATGGAGGCCCAGGATGCTTCGATAGCGGCCTTTAGCTCATCCAGAGTGTTGGGTCTTGAGTCTCTCAACGTTCTCTTCACAATATCACACAGATTCTCTATGGGGTTCAGGTCAGGAGAGTTGGCAGGTCAATTGAGCACAGTGATACCATGGTCAGTAAACCATTTACCAGTGGTTTTGGCACTGTGAGCAGGTGCCAGGTCATGCTGAAAAATGAAATCTTCATCTCCATAAAGCTTTTCAGCAGATGGAAGCATGAAGTGCTCCAAAATCTTCTGATAGCTAGCTGCATTGACCCTGCCCTTGATAAAACACAGTGGACCAACACCAGCAGCTGACACGGCACCCCAGACATCACTGACTGTGGGTACTTGACACTGGACTTCTGGCATTTTGGCATTTCCTTCTCCCCAGTCTTCCTCCAGACTCTGGCACCTTGATTTCCAAATGACATGCAGAATTTTGCTTTCATCCGAAAAAAGTACTTTGGACCACTGAGCAACAGTCCAGTGCTGCTTCTCTGTAGCCCAGGTCTGGGGAATGCGGCACCTGTAGCCCATTTCCTGCACACGCCTGTGCACGGTGGCTCTGGATGTTTCTACTCCAGACTCAGTCCACTGGTTCCGCAGGTCCCCCAAGGTCTGGAATCGGCCCTTCTCCACAATCTTCCTCAGGGTCCGGTCACCTCTTCTCGTTGTGCAGCGTTTTCTGCCACACATTTTCCTTCCCACAGACTTCCCACTGAGGTGCCTTGATACAGCACTCTGGGAACAGCCTATTCGTTCAGAAATTTCTTTCTGTGTCTTACCCTCTTGCTTGAGGGTGTCAATAGGGGCCTTCTGGACAGCAGTCAGGTCGGCAGTCTTACCCATGATTGGGGTTTTGAGTGATGAACCAGGCTGGGAGTTTTAAAGGCCTCAGGAATCTTTTGCAGGTGTTTAGAGTTAACTCGTTGATTCAGATGATTAGGTTCATAGCTCGTTTAGAGACCCTTTTAATGATATGCTAATTTTGTGAGATAGGAATTTTGGGTTTTCATGAGCTGTATGCCAAAATCATCCGTATTAAGACAATAAAAGACCTGAAATATTTCAGTTAGTGTGCAATGAATCTAAAATATATGAATGTTAAATTTTCATCATGACATTATGGAAAATAATGAACTTTATCACAATATGCTAATATTTTGAGAAGGACCTGTATACAATAAAATAAATTGAGATAGCATCAGGTGTCAGTTGTTTTTTTTATTTTTTATTTTTACACAGAACAGCATAGTCAGTTTATAAAGATTATCTTCTTTAGATCTGACTGTAAAATATATTTTGTTCACATTTAAATGGGAAGGTAAAAAAAAAGTCTCTTGTGAATGGTTTTACATTTAGGCACATGAAACGTTTATGCTACAGGACCCTAATCAATCTGTAAAGGACTGAGATGAGGTAAAAAACTGAATCAGTATTTGTGTGAATGTACACACAGCAAGCTCAGTGGGATGTGTAAGAGGATGAGTCTCACTTTTATACAGACAAGCGGTGATCATAAACCACCAACATGCAGCTATTAATTTGACAGAAAAAAACCTTATTCTTCCTAATTATTATCATTTTGAGAATTCTCACACCTTAGTTACCAAGTTCCTTTGTGTTAACGAAAAGCTAACCTGGAAGCAATTCTATTTACATCGGAGCAACAGCAACACAGAATTTTAATAGAATTACTGTATCTCTTTGCAATATTATGATGCAAACTGTGCTTTATACTTGAGTTATATTTAAGTTGTTTATTGTAAAACTTATTGTCATGATTTGCAGATGTTAAAGTTTTGTTTTTCCTCTGATCTTTACTGTTTATGGCCTGCCAAGGGGTGTTATAATTAATTCCTTAGATTTAATTCATTATTTATTCTTATATTTTGATTTTAGCTCTGTTATTTCTGAAAGACATTTCTTTTGGTTAGAATGTCCTTATATTGTCATGTTTTGGTTTCTACCCTAAGCCACGCCCACATCACTGCCATAATCAGAATTTTCAATCCACCTGCATTTGCCAGTCTTTTAGTTTTCACCTGTGCCATCCACTATTTATACTCTTCTGCTCTCTTCACTCTTTGCTGGAGAATACCGTCTCTGTCCATGTTTAGTTTGTCCATGTTCGTGCCTATTCTTGCTCTAGCCCCATGGTTCATTTTCCACGTTTTTTGTTTGTTAATCATTAAATCTATTCTACTAATCGTACTGCACTCGCCTGCTTGTCTGCAATTGGATCCTAATCCAGAAGTTTTTCTTGACAGTTAATCCTTGTCACTTTTTGTGTGCTATGCGTTGCCAAATAATAATTTTATACTGACTGAAGATCTTATTAATTACAGAACCAGAGACCTTTGAACTTGTGGAGGCATTTATTTAAAGTTTTGTTGCAAATAAAAATCTGAAAAATGTGGAGTGCATGAGTGTTCATCCCACTTTGCTCTGATACCCTTACATAAAATGCAGTGCAACCAACTACCCCCAATCTCAACTATGTAGTGAAGAAGGTCCACCTCAGAATCAGAATCAGAATCAGAATCAGAAAAGCTTTATTGCCAAGTACGTTTTTGGACATACAAGGGATTTGTTTTGGCGTAGTCGGTGCAATACAGTACAAATTAAACAGTATAAACATATCTACAATATAATATAAATATATGTGCACAGTTTTAAGTGAGTGAGAGTAAATGTAGAGCAGTATAAGATGCAAGAGCAATACAACAGTGCAGGTGATCATTGTGCAAGTATGGCAGTGTAATTTGTTAAACATTTGATGACCAGAAGAGTTTTTACTCACCAGAAACTGAAATTTGAATCTTTTTTGGGGAAACATAAGTTTGATTGCATCCCAATTCAAGTTTGAAGCCATACTCATATTCTCCACATGGAAGCTCCGTAATTGAGAAAGTATCTTTTGTTTCAAAATCCATGCGACTGACAACTTTTGCATGAACAACATTCGATGGATCTCCTTTAAATAAGGAGAAGAAGGAACATACAGTACACACTTATGCATGCTGTCATAAGGGTGTGTTTTATGTTGGAGGACTCTTAGCTCATCTGTAAATGAATTGAAATGAGACGAATTGCTGAGTTAACCTTTGTGTTGAGTGTAGAACAGCAGCAAGCTGTTCTACAGTGTTTATCTCTTTCAACTGTTACCTTTGCCTTTTCTTTCTTCAGCAAATAAGAAAGAATTTGCAAAATGTTACATTACATAAGCAATTTGTTCTGACAAACTGGCATGAGTTGTTGAAAACAGGTTTTGTTGTCTTTGATAAATGTGGATAATCAGGGGTCCAATGAAGACCAGTTTCAGAGAAAAACACAGTCCAGCTGTCCAGGGAAAAGTTAAACAAAACCCCTTCCCTCTGTCTGAGAGAGCTAAAGAAATTAGTTTGTCCTGGTTTTAATCAGTGTAATGTTTTAAAGAAATTAAGGCGCTATTATTTAGGTTCTTAGCTTTAACAGAAAGAAAGAAAGAAAGAAAGAAAGAAAGAAAGAAACAAAGAAACAAAGAAACAAAGAAAGAAAATGACATATTCTGCTATACAAGTGCACAACATACCTCTATATTCTATATTCTATATTCTAAAATTGTGCCACTCAAGGTGGCAGCAGGTTGGAGTAGCTCTGTTACTTTTGATTCTGATTTGTTCTTTTTTGGGAACTATTCCTCTTGTGGTGGATACAGTTGATTTTTTTTGGACGACTGTCCTCTCCGGTGTCAGATGCTGTGCAGCTTGGAGGATTTTTCCTGATACTTTCTATTTTTGAAAATTTGTTTTGATGCATTACCATGGCAATGGGGTTGTTTCTTACAACTGGGAGCAGCTGATTAATATCTCAAAAGCTCAAATAATACTTCAACTACAACCCCAAATCCCCGATGATTTGAAAAGGAGACGCCGTGGATGCAGAGCAGGAGCTAAGAGAAGAGAGAGAAGGAGGAAGTTCAAACCATCTCTTCCATTGATTATGATGGGCAATGTGAGATCGTTGGGAAACAAGTTGGATGAATTCCAAGCCCTACAATGGACCCAGCCAGCGTACCGGGCATGCAGTATTATGTGTTTTACTGAGACATGGCTGCAGGATTGTATCCCCGACTCCAGCGTCTCTCTGTCGGGCCTTTTAACCATACGAGCAGACAGAGATTTAAAGCTGACCGGCAAATGTAAAGGAGGTGGGCTGGCAGTACTTGTGAACAGAAGATGGTGTAATCCAGGACATGTTACTGTGAAGTGTCGTCTCTGCAGTCCAGATATTGAACTGTTGGCAGTACGTTTTCATCCATATTATTTACCCAGAGAGTTCACCAGTGTTATTTTGGCAACAGTTACGTTCCACCTTCCGCTGTTGCCGACACTGCATGTGATGCCATCAGCTCAGTTGTTGCTAAGCTACAGACACAAAACCCCAATGCTTTTGTGGCAATTTCTGGTGATTTTAACCATGCTTCACTCTCTGCTACACTTCCAACGTTTCAACAATTTGTCAGCTGCTCTACCAGAGAAAACAAAACATTGGATTTGTTTTATGCAAATGTCAAGGACTCATACATCTCTACAGCAAGACCTCCTATAGGCAAATCAGATCACAATCTTGTTTTTCTCTGCTCGAAATATAAGCCCCTTGTTCAGAGACAACCTGTAATAAAGAGGACTGTGAGAAAATAGTCACAGGAAGCTGAAGAAGCTCTGCAAGGTTGCTTTGAGGCTACAGACTGGGACGCACTGTGCCAGCCACATGGAGAGGACATCAATGCCATGACTGAGTGTGTAACCGACTATATAAACTTCTGTGTGGATAACATCATCCCCACCAGAACCATGAGATGCTTCCTCAATAACAAACCTTGGATCACCAGGAACCTGAAGGACCTGCTTAACAAGAAAAAAAGAGCCTTCAGAGAGGGAGACAGAGAATTATTGAGGAGTTTACAGAAGCAACTTAAAGTCAAGATAAGAGACAGCAAGGAGGTGTACAAGAAGAAGCTGGAGAGCAGCTCCAGCAAAACAATATCAGAGATGTGTGGTCAGGGATGAAGAAGATCACAGGCTTCATGCAGAAGGATGATCAGACCGATGGAGGTCTGGACAGAGCCAATGAACTGAACACATTCTTCAATAGGTTCAGTTCAGAAACAAGCTTCGCATCCTCCTCTCCTGCTCACAGCCAAACAGACATTCCACTTTCCTTTGACCCACAGCTGTCCAGTAACACCTCAAATGTTTTATCTTCCACCTCAGCCCTAGACCCTTCTGCTTCTACATGTTTGCCTTCAACCAGATCAGAAGATGCTGATGCTTCATTTGCTTCCCCCTTCCACCTGTGTGTCTCAAGAAGTCAAGTGAAGATGCAACTGGAGAGACTGAATCGGAATGAGGCTGCAGGTCCAGATCATGTCAGCCCTAGAGTCCTGAAGGCCAGTGCAGAGCAGCTCTGTGGGATTCTGCAGCACCTCTTCAACCTTAGTCTGGCCCAGAAGAAGGTTCCGGTGTTGTGGAAGACCTCCTGTCTTGTTCCGGTACCAAAGAAAACTCACCCATCAGTCCTCAATGACTATAGACCTGTTGCCCTGACATCCCACATCATGAAGGTCCTAGAGAGACTCCTGTTGGCCCACCTGAGTAAGCAAACAGTAAACCATCAGGACCCCCTTCAGTTTACCCACTGTCATCTGGACAAAGCCAGCAGCACTGTGAGGATCATGTTCTTTGATTTCTCCAGTGCATTTAATACAATCCAAACTGATTTGCTTTGTCAGAAACTCCAGAAGACTCAGGTGGAGGCCTCAACAATCTCCTGGATCAAAGACTACCTGACAAACAGACCACAGTTTGTGAGACTGAAGGGTTGTGAGTCTAATCAGGTAGTCAGCAGCACAGGAGCACCACAGGGGACTGTACTCTCACCATTAATTTTGAACGTGACTAAAACAAAGAAGATGATTGTAGATTTTAAGAGAAACAGGAATAAGTCAAAAACTATTTCTATCATGGGAGAAGAAGTGGAGGTGGTGGAGGAGTATAAATACCTCGGTGTTCACCTGGACAATAGACTAGAGTGGGGATGCAACTGTGAAGCCATCTACGAGAAGGGACAGAGCAGACTGTACTTCTTGAGGAAGCTTAGGTCCTTTGGTGTTTGCAGCAAGATGCTGAATATATTCTATAAGTCTGTTGTGGAAAGTGTGATCTCTTCTGCCATCATCTGCTGGGGAAGCAGCATCAGAGCCAGGGACTTAAAAAAGCTCAACAAGCTGATAAAGAAGGCTGGCTCTGTTCTGGGGACTCCTCTGGAACCTCTGGAGATCATTGTGGAAAGACGGATTCTTCATAAAATGAAGAACATTGTGGAGAACCCTGAGCAACCTCTTCATGAGACTGTCCTACAACAACAGAGTGTCTTCAGTCAGAGGCTTCTTCAGATCTGCTGTAAGACGGAGCGCTACAGGAGATCCTTCCTGCCCACAGCCATCAGCATCTACAACGGCTCTTTGTGGAAACCTTCATAATGAGCTACAACAACATTTAATTTCCCTTTGGGATTAATAAAGTATATTTGAATTGAATTGAAGTGAATATACAAGTGCACAACATACCTCTATATCCATTAATATATATATAACCTGTCCAGGGTGTACCCCTCCTCCCCCCATTGACTGCTGGAGATGGGCACCAGCTTCCCCGCAACCCACTATGGAAGCAGCGGTAGAAAATGACTGACCATGTACTGTAAATATAAAATAACAGAGTACGAATGTACAGAGTACACATGTAAAATATACAACAGATAAGGTGCAGACATAAACTTAAAATGTTTATCGTAATGCAGGATTAATTGTTATTGTCCTATGTGGAAAAAGGGAAGGAGTTTGATAGCCACAGAGGACTCCCTGTGTTCTGTAGAGCACTTCGGTGGTCTACGACTGAAGGTGCTGTGGTGGGAGCGTGTAGGGGGTGTGACTCATTGTTCAGGATACTGAGCAGTTTCCTCAGCAACCTTTGCTCAGACACCTCTGCCAGAGTCTGAAGTTCCACTCACTGGATAGAGCCAGCTCTCCTAATGAGCTTATCAAGCCAGTTGGAATCAGCTATCTTCACCCTGCTGCCCCAGCACACCACTACATAGAAGATTACACTGGTCACAATTGAGTAATAAAACATAAGCCTCTGTATTGAGCTTCCTAGTCACTCGTGATGCAACCCACAATGGCAGAGTCATCCGAGAATTTCTGCAGATGGCAAAGTTGTGAGCTGTACCTGAAATCAGAGGTGTAGAGGGTGAACACAAAGGGTGTGCAGACCATTTCCTGAGGAACCCCAATGCTGCTCATTATGGTGTGATGTTCTGCAGCCTCACATGCTGTGGTTGACCAGTGAGGCAGTCCCAATCCAGGTGACCAGCAAGCCATTCACCCGCATCTCCAGAAGCTTACTGCAGAGTAGAGCAGGTCTTATGATGTTAAAAGCATTGGAAAAGTCCAAGAATATGACTCTTACAGTGCTGACTGCCCTGTCCAGGTGCGAGTAGGCTCTGTGCAGCAGGTAGATGATGAAGTCGTCAATTCCAATGCTTGTATGGTATGAGAACCGAAGGGGGTCCAAATATGGTTCCCTCACTGATCAGACGTGCTTTAGGACCAGCCTCTGCAGTGCCGTCATGGCATGTGATGTCAAGGCTGCAGGTCTGTAGTCACTGTGTGAGTTTGTTTATAGTTGTTCTTTGGCACTGGAACCAGGCATGTTGTTTTCCAAAGAGAAGGAACAACCCTATTACTCAGGGGCTCAGGTGGAAAATGTGCTGAAAAACATCGCACAGCAGGGCTGCACATCCTATCAGGAGTTTAGGCCTCAAGCCATCCGGGCATGCAGACTTGCCTGGACGTAGTCGGCTGAGCTCCATCCTCACAGCATCCTTGCTGATGGTGATTGGAGGCTCTGACATGTTATGAAAGTACAATGGTGGTGAAGGGGTAGGGGTGCTAAGTGGAAAGGATTGAAGCTAAGGTCTGTGGTTTTGAGGAAGAGGTGTAAAGTGGTCTAAGAGGTGTGATGACCCCCCGCCAGGTGGGAAGAGTCCACAACATCAAACCTGTTAAGAAACAGGTTTAAGTTGTTGGCCTCCTGTTGGCCTCCTCCCATAACTGCCGTAGTCTTTGTTTGCAGTGATGCTTATCATTTCCATTCCATTCCGTGATGTTTGGGCCAGTTTGCTCCCCAGCTTCGTCCTGTACTGCAACTTACCCTCCCTGATCTTATCAGGGAGGGTAAGATGACATTGTTGAAAATAAGCGCCGTTTAACTAAATAATCTGAACTGAAACTATCTGTGTAGTTATGCTGCTATAGGCTTAGGCTGCTGGAGGACATAATGACCACTTTCACCCTCTTCGCTACATTCCCACACTACTCTCTAATTTTGCATTATTTGCTGTTATTTCAGTTTTTAACTTTATGTTCTCTCTCTTTTCTCTTCCTAGAAGCTACACCTGGCCTGACTCTATCTACCTGTGACACCTTTCTGGAGAGGGGAATCGTCCGAGCTTCTGCTGACAACAACCTAATGCTCACTCTCTACCGATGATCCACATAGCCCTGTCTTTTAGTGTTTAACCCTTTCTCTCTCCTAGACATGGTGATTGACTGAGCTTTACTGTAACTAATTATATGTGCTCTCTTTCAGACTCTAACCTTGAAAACTGGCTCAGCGTTTATCTGTTCTTTCTTTCTAGATGAAGTGACTAAAGGAGCTACATCTATTAACATTTACTTTTCCTTCCCATAGAAAGTACTCCTGGATCAGTGCTTCTTTGTTCTCTTTATGTGTCTCTGATCTGTTCTCTCAAACCCCCAGTCGGTTGTGGCAGATGGCCGCTCACACTGAGCCTGGTTCTGCTGGAGGTTTCTTCCTGTTAAAAGGGAGTTTTTCCTCTCCACTGTCGCTACATGCATGCTCACTATGAGGGATTGCTGCAAAGTCAACGCCAGTGACTGTCCATTGTCTCTACTTGCTCATCCGGGAGTAGTGAATGCTGCAAGTCACTGACTGGATGCAATCTGCTGGGTTTCCTTTCCTTACACAGAAAAACGTTTTGTCCAATTTGAATAAATAACTAACTCTGACTGCACTGTTCAATGGTTAGGACTAATTGGAATGTATGTACCTGACTTTTGTGAAGTGCCTTGAGACAACATGTGTTGTGAATTGGCGCTATATAAATAAAACTGAATTGAAATTGAATTGAATCCCTCATCACCTTCCTGTCCCTCCTCCTAAAGGGAGTCTTCTTCATGTCCAGGTCTGCCTTGATGTCCTTGGTCAAACATTGTTTATTGTTGGAGAAGCAGCAAACAGTTTTTGTGGGGATTATATCATCCATGCAGAAGTTGAAATAACCCGTAATACAGTCCGTCAGTGTGTGAATGTCTTCCCCATGTGCATCACAGAAAACTTCCCAGTCAATCACCTCAAAGCAACTCTGCAGGGTCTCCATAGCCTCCTGTGTGCACCTCCATACAGTCCTCGTACTTACTGGCTGCCGCTGGACTGCAGGGATGTACTAGGGCTTGAGGTGAACTAAGTTGTGGTCTCTTTTGCCCAATGGGGGAAGAGCTATGGTGCTGTATGCTTCGTTCACATTGGTATTCAGTGTTTCTTTTTTTTTGTTTTACAGTCCACACACTGTCTACATTTGGGCAAAGTTGAGTCCATTGTGACATGGCTAAAATCCCCAGATAATGCAATGAAGGCATCAGGATGCTGAGTCTGAAGTCGAGCATATGCGGAGATAATGGCATTAGCCACCTGCATTGTTTACATGGAGAATGATGGCGTGTAGAAATTCATGAGGCAAATAATAAACCTACTGCCAGCATTTTAGTCTCCAGACTGCAAACTCATTCCCACACCGTGACGTGTCAAGGGTTGCACCATTTGTTATTAAGAAAGACTGCGACCTCTCCTGCCACTTTCTTGCTGCTCTCCCTGAAACTCCTGTCCTGTACACAGTGTAAGGCGGAGTCCGGTATATTGTCGTGAAGCCATGTCACCGAGGCCTCCCGAAACGCACTCTGACTCCTCATGAGTGCCGCTAGCTCATCCATTTTATTAGCCAGTGAATGAACATTCCCCGTAATAATAAATGGAAGGTATGGTCGATACTATCTGGCACCCTGGCAGGTAACCACTAGTAACAGAGCCGGAGAAAACATTTAGCATTATTTAACATTCCTTTAGGTTTATTGCAGAAATATGACAAAAATATTTGAAAAACATTTTTACATTTTAAAGCTTTAAGCTTTTAGGCATGATCATTGCATGCAGACCAAAACATTCAATAATTGCTGGGTTATTTCTTCTTCTTTCTAAATGTAGAGTTTATGCCACTGGGTCAGAAGTTGGCTAGTTTGAACTAAAGAATGACTTAAAATGGTGACCCAGCTTGTTAAATCAATGAACAGACTAAAACGAGACTCTTTGATCTTCAAATGACTACTCTTCCCATCAAGCTGTAGCCACAGTTTGCACAATTCAGTTTGTTATGCCTTGAGACAAACAGATAAATTACCATTTAAATTATTAAATTTTAAAGTTTACTTGTAGGCAGACATTACATATGTCTAATGCAGAAACAAACCTCTCACCCACCTCTTAGACTTCTTATTGTTTTGTTACTGTCTTTAGAAGTAGTGAATTAGACTGTGCCATTTACAGAAGGCATCACGTTCTGTAAATGCTCCGATAACTGCTTTTGGAAGCTAATTGTTTTTACAGCTCTTGGAGAACCCTTAGAAATTTTTGATCCAAAAAGCCTTTTGGTTCCCCTCATACTGAAGATATAGCTTTAAAAGACCCTATATACCACAGTTTCGTGCAGTGTTTATCTAAGAAAACAGGTTGAACTTCCTGTGAAATTTATGAGCTATAAAAAGATTTCCTATCTCTCACAATCTTTCAGACACTTCTATAACTCTTCTTTAAATTGGTAGATTTCTCGGCTGAGATACAGTGATGAAAATAAGTATTAAACACCCTATCTTTTTTCTTAGTAAATATATTTCTGATATAGCTGTTGATGTGACATACACCCCAGAGGTTCGTAACAACCCAATAATCTGCAGATACAAAGAAATCAAGAACAATTAATGCATAAATTATAATTATTTTTTATAAAAGTGGATGATTGACTCAGGGAATAAGTACTGGATCAATGAAGAATATAATGTCCAAAAAGGCGTGCAAATTCAATCTGTGTCGGATCTAGAATTTTTGAGTTGTTTCATGCCTGCTACTAACATCCATTCACCACTAGATGCCGCCAGAGCCTCTGATTCTGTGAACAACAGGTGCTGAGATGAACAGGTGCTGCCAATCTACATCATCTGGAGGAGTAAAGGAAAGGCTGGGCTGTCTGCACTCCAGTGCCTGAGTGTTAGCCTTTGCAGTAACATCTCCTGGCCAAAAACCTTGCTTCTCTCTAGTTTTTGACTCCAGTTTGTATTACCTCTCATAGTGCTCCTTCTCAGGTGACTTCCAAGTCCTGGCTCCAAGCTTCTGAATTCTCATTAGTCCTGGCTTCAAGCTTCAGTAAGCCTCCTGCCAAAGTCAAGATATCAAGCCTTCAAGAATTGTTTTGTTCAAGTTCCAGTGGACAGCCCAAGCCCTTAAACACCTAAGATCTCAGGCAAGTGAACCCTGCTCACCCTCCACCTGTAGATCTGCATCAAGTCTCAAGAAACTTCACCAGGTGATCAATATTTCTGTGAACTTCTTGTGTGAGAATCCAGCTTCCTAGTGCTAACCAGAATCTTCACCAAAGTGTTCTCTACTTACCTTGGATTAATTGCCCGACTCAGCATCAACTAATCTATCCTCCCAGACTCCACATCGTTCTCCCCTGGCCCACCACGATCTCATCCTCTGTAAGCAAGAACTTTAATTCATTCCCCAGTAATTCTCCATCAAACCACAGAGTAACTTACCTCATCTTCCTCCCCATACGTTTGGTGTATCCAGTCCCGGTTCCAGCTCCATATCCACTTCCTGTCAAAATAAACTTTTCTCCTGCCTCCTGAGTATCTTTCTGCATGTGGGTCAAATCTGTAAAGAAAACCATGACAATCTCTCAGTGTTTAAAAAGCAATTGTGCCCCCTGCCAGTGCAAATTGATATCAGATGGTTTAGTTCCAAATGAACCTCTGTGGGCAAGGCTCCACTGCTGAAGAAAACATACATTTGAGCCAGTTTAAAGCTTGCTGCAGAACATTTGGTTTGTTCAAATGAAACCATACTTAAAGTCTTTGAACATCATTACTCACTCCATGGACTAACAGTAAAGTATGGAGGTGAGAATGTCACAGTGTAAGGTTGCTTTTGAGCATATAAAACTGGCAGACTTCATATAATTGGAGGAAGAATTAATGCTCAACACATCGTTGAATAACATTCTGAAGAAGAAATAACAGTGAATGATCCCAAACGCACAGTCACGGAAACTCACATGGTTTCACAGAAAGGAAAATTAAGCTGCTGTAATGGCCCGTCAATTCCCTACCCTCAATATGTCTTTTAATTTTAAGAAAACCCCCAAGAACTAGATGTAAAAACAGTTTGTGTGGGGAAATGGTTCAAAAGCCCTACTGAGTGCTAAAGTTCTCATTACCAAGCAAGTTTTTTTTTACTAGTATATAATTTTAAATAATTATTCCTTGTGTCATTTCACTTTTTTAGACATAACTAATGGGCTAAGTTGTGATTTCATTGTACTGTATGTATGGATTACCTGGGTTCTTATTAACCTCTGCTATTAATTTCATGTAAATAGCTTTATTAGAATTTCTAATAAAGCTATTTCCATGAAATTCATAGCAGAGGTTAGTAAGAACCCAGGTAAAAATATATTTACCTCCTTGAACCGCCACCTTAACGTGGTGGAGGGGTTTGAGTGCTCGAATGATCCTAGAGGTTATGTTGTCTGGGTCTTAAATGTCCCTGGTAGGGTCTCCCATGGCAAACGGCCTCTACGCAATGGGTCAGATAAAGAGCAGTTCAAGAACCCCTCATGACGACTATTAAATCGAGGCACGTGACGTCGCCTGGTACGGCGGAGCCGGGGTCCCACCCTTGAGCCAGGCCTGGGGTCGGGACTTGTCGGAGAGCGCCTGGTGGCTGGATTGCTCCTCGCAGGACCAGGCCGGGCCAAGCCTGAACGAGAGATGCGAGGCCATCCCCTAGTGGGCCCACCACCTACAGGGGGAACCGTGAGGGACCGGTGCAAAGAGGATTGGGCGGCGGACGGAGGTGGAGACCGCAGCTGCCCAATCCCCGGATGCTTAGGCTGGCTCTAGGGACGTGAAATGTCACCTCGCTGGGGGAGAAGGAGCTTGAACTTGTGCGGGAGGTCAAGAGATATCGACTAGAAATAGTCGGGCTTGCCTCCACGCACAGCGTGTGCTCTGGAACCCATCTCCTCGAGAGGGGCTGAACTCTCTTCTACTCTGGAGTGGCCCACGGGGAGAGGCGACGGGCTGGGGTGGGTTTGCTTGTTGTCCCCCAGCTGAGCCGTCGGGTGATGAGGTTTACCCCGGTGGATGAGAGGGTCGCATCCTTGCGCCTTCGGGTTGAGGACAGGTCGTTTCGGCCTACGGGTCGAGCGGTAGTGCGGAATACCCGGCTTTCTTGGCGTCCCTGTCAGGGGTGTTGGATAGCGCCCCTCCCGGGGACTCTGTTATTCTGCTGTGGGACTTCAACGCCCATGTGGGAAATGACAGTGACACCTGGAGAGGGGTGATCGGGAGGAAAAGCCTCCCCTGATCTGAATCCGAGTGGTGTTTTGTTAATGGACTTCTGTGCTAGTCACGGATTGTCCATAATGAACACCATGTTCAAACATAAGGGTGTCCATCAGTGCACTTGGCACCAGGACACCTTAGGTAGGAGATCAATGATCGACTTTGTTGTCGTATCATGAGACCTTCGGCCGCATGTTTTGGACACTCGGGTGAAGAGAGGGGCTGAGCTGTCCACTGATCACCATCTGGTGGTGAGTTGGATCCGCTGGAGGAGGAGAAAGCCGAACAGACTTGGCAGGCCCAAGCCCGTAGTGAGGGTCTGCTGGGCACGTCTGGCAGAGCCCTCGGCAAGGGATGTATTCAACTTTCACCTCCGGGAGAGCTTTGACCAGATTCCAGGGTATGTTGGAGACATAGAGTCCGAATGGACCATGTTCTCCACATCTATTGTCAATGCTGCTGCCCGTAGCTGCGGCCGTAAAGTCTGCGGTGCCTGTCACAGCGGCAATCCCCAAACCCGGTGGTGGACACCGGCAGTAAGGGACTGAAGGAGTCCTACCGGCTGTGGTTGACTTGTGGGACTCCTGAGGCAGCTAACGGGTATTGAGAGGCCATGCGTGCCACGGCCTGGGCTGTGGCAGAGGGCCTGGGAGGAGTTTGGTGAGGCCATGGAGAAGGACTACCGGTTGGCCTCGAAGCGATTCTGGCAAACCGTCCACCGCCATCACGCATTCCCTGGTGGAAACAGAGGCTGGGGACGTGGGTTGGACTCTTTCATCACCCAGGCTGAAGTCACTGAGGTGGTTAAAAAGCTCCGCGGTGGCAGGGCTTCGGGGGTGGATGAGATCCGCCCTGAGTACCTCAAATCTCTGGATGTTGTGGGGCTGTCATGGTTGACACGCCTCTTCAACATTGCATTGCGGTCGGGGACAGTGCCTCTGGACTGGCAGACTGGGGTGGTGGTCCCCATTCATAAGAAGGGGGACCGGAGGGTGTGTTCCAACTACAGGGGGATCACACTTCTCAGCCTCCCTGGTGGCCTACACCAGGGTATTGGAGAGGAGAGTCCGGCCGATAGTCGAACCTTGGCTTCAGGAGGAGCAGTGTGGTTTTCGTCCCGGGCGTGGAACACTGGACCAGCTCTATACCCTCTACAGGGCACTCGAGGGTTCATGGGAGTTTGCCCAACCGGTCTACATGTGTTTTGTGGACCTGGAGAAAGCATTTGACTGTGTCCCTCGTGATGCCCTGTGGGGGGTACTCCAGGAGTATGGAATCAGGGGCCCTTTATTAGGGGCCATCTGGTCTCTGTACAAGTGGAGCAGGAGTTTGGTTCACATTGCCGGCACTAATTCGGACCTGTTCCTGGTGCATGTTGGACTTCGGCAGGGCTGCCCTTTGTCATCAGTTCTGTTCATAACTTTTAAGGACAGGATTTCTAGACACAGCCAAGGGCCGGCGGGGATCTGGTTTGGGGACCAGATGATTTCGTCTCTTTTTTTGCAGATGACGTGGTCCTGCTGGCCCCCTCTAGCCATGACCTACAGCATGCGCTGGGGTGGTTCGCAGCCGAGTGTGAAGCGGCTGGGATGAGGATCAGCTCCTCCAAGTCCGAGGCCATGGTTCTTGAACGGAAAAGGGTGACTTGTCCTCTTCAGGTTGGAAGGGAGTTCCTGCCTCAAGTGGAGGAGTTTAAGTATCTCGGGCTCTTGTTCACAAGTGAGGGAAGAATGGAGCGGGAGATCGATAGACGGATCGGTGCGGCTGCCGCAGTAATGGGGGCGCTGTGCCGGTCCGTGGTGGTGAAGAGAGAGCTGAGCCGAAAAGCAAAGCTCTCGATTTACTGGTCGGTCTACGTTCCTACCCTCACCTATGGCCATGAACTTTGGGTCATGACTGAAAGAATGAGATCCCGGATACAAGAGGCTGAAATGAGCTTCCTCCGTAGGGTGGCCGGGCACTACCTTAGAGAAAGGGTGAGGAACTCGGTCAACCGGGAGGTGCTCGGAGTAGAGCCGCTGCTCTTCCACATCGAGAGGAGGCAGTTGAGGTGGCCCGGGCATCTATACCGGATGCCTCCTGGACGCCTTCCTCGGGAGGTGTTCCAGGCACGTCCCACCAGGAGAAGGCCCAGGGGATGGCCCAGGACATGCTGGAGGGACTATGTCTCTCGGCTGGCCTGGGAACGTCTTGGGCTCCCCCCGGAAGAGCAGGAGGAGGTGTCTGGGGAGAGGGACGTCTGGATGTCTCTGCTGAGTCTGCTGCCCCTGCGACCCGGTCCCAGATAAAGCGGAAGACGACGAGTACGGGTATGAATACGAGAAATACGTTTAAGTAGAAAAATATTGTTTAATACTATTTTCTCCACACCGTTGTGATTATTATTTTATTATTTAATAATTTAATTCAATATTAAATAATAATTAGGTCTGTTAAGTGTCCTGCGAATAAGGCAGTGGTATTAGGAGAATAGAGAAAAGGGTGAGTCAAGCTCTAGCATTACTGAACAGCAAAACTCTTCACACGCATGGAATAAATTCACTTTGTTTTTTAAATACAAGAATTTATGAACAAAAATAATTCAACTAAAAGTCAATGTATTTTAACAAACTCTTTACTATCCTAGAACAATCCAACGTTAGTCTTAGAACTAACTTAGCCAATAATTGGTAAACCTTCAAACCACCAATCACAATACAAGATCAGAAAAAAAAACATTTTAATATAATAATATTTCAAAGAATAATTGCTGAATAAAACCCACCCTTCTGGATAACCTCTTAATGTTGTTTAATTAGCTGTCTTAATTTAGTGAAATTATATTTAAGGAAATATTTTGAATGGGAACCAACAACCTTTCTGTTTAAATGATTTTTAACTAGTCATCACCCAAGACACATATACGTCTGACCTGCCCAGCCTATAGCTTCATTAAGGTCAAACATGTACCTTTAAAATACCATTAATACAAGGATTAAAATGCATGAGCGTTGACGGTGCGTTATGGCCGATCTGTTTAAAACAAACCTTTAAATAAAGTTTGTCTCTAATGTGAACCGTGCTGAAGAAAAGATGTGCTGTCAGTGACGAGTTGAGGAGCAAAGTTGTCCGGCCATCCACGTGTGGACTGAACTGTAAAACAAAGGCACGTTGCGACTACTTCAGTGGCCATGGTACGGCAGGGTACCTGGACGTGCATCAAGGGAGGCGTGCAATGCTGTGGACCTGATGGCTTCTCCTCCAGGCCAAGGGGATCCCCGCTTCAATAAAAGCTGCTGGGGCTTTCTGGTTGCTTCAGTAGGCCTCAGAGAGGAAGACAGGTTTGTGTTTATCACCCCCTTTTTGAATGAATGCTGGGTTGTGTAGTCAGTGTGGATCAAAGTAGAAGAGTTATGCCTTCTCGCCTGCAATCACGCACGATGGCTCACGTGCGTTGCCTTTCCTGTCCGGATCTCGCTTGAGATCTGCGTGGAAGAGACCGAATGGAAGCGGGGAACGTGTTTTTAGGTCAGAAATTCCAGCTCTGACTCCTCCTCTTTATGGGCTGAGCTGGAAGTAGGTGAATATGATTTATCTAAAGTTCCAGAAAAGTTCAAACTGGCCTTTGATTATGTACAGTTCACAGTCCATGTTCGAATCCATGGCTGCGGTCCCGACAACACCATGTAAATATCCATGTTTGACTTAACCAAAACGTTGACCTGCAAGCAACCAAACACTGCCTAAGTTCTGAAAATTGTTGTTTGTATTTTCACTGCAATAGCCTCAGTGTTATTTTTGTTGTTGGTCACAAATAGAGCAGCAGATGTCCTGCCTATTGCTCTTGGGGATATGTTTCTTTATCTCGCAATTTCCCCTTTCCCTTTGAAACACACAGAAAGTAAGTAATATGAAAGCCATATGACATGTAGCAAATTGTAATTCATAGCTTTGTTAAAAAATAAGAAGTAATAATAGGTGTGGTCAATATTCATAAAAAATGTTTCTCCGAACATGCAGAGATAAAAACTGATCCTTGCTAAATCCAAACCTCATGTAAGTGATAATGTGGCACAAAAAAGAAATGTGTGTGAGTGGGTAAGGGTGTACTTTGTGTATATAAACAGAACGAATGTCACCTCAAGGCTTCAAGCCATTAAGCATAGAGCAAATGGAATCGTATCCCCCCTGAGTTGTGGAATATCTGACCATCACCTGTTGACCCTGACCTCAGCCAACTGCTGGAAATTAGAGGTTGTTAGAATAAGTTAGTGAAATAACAGGTATATAACCAACAAAAAGGGAGTAAATTAAGGAAGCTACACCTTATATTTCAAGAAAAACACTTACAGTCTGAGATGTAGATGAGGGGACCGATGCCTGCCATGGTTTAGTGTTGGGTACAAACCTAGAAGCTGGAGGCAATTAGCTAACTTATCTTTTGATCAGAAGAAAAGGCTCGCCTTCCTGGCCGCATACTGGTCCTTCTCAAAAAATTAGCATATTGTGATAAAGTTCATTATTTTCCATAATGTCATGATGAAAATTTAACATTCATATATTTTAGATTCATTGCACACTAACTGAAATATTTCAGGTCTTTTATTGTCTTAATACGGATGATTTTGGCATACTGCTCATGAAAACCCAAAATTCCTATCTCACAAAATTAGCATATTTCATCCGACCAATAAAAGAAAAGTGTTTTTAATACAAAAAACGTCAACCTTCAAATAATCATGTACAGTTATGCACTCAATACTTGGTCGGGAATCCTTTTGCGGAAATTACTGCTTCAATGCGGCGTGGCATGGAGGCAATCAGCCTGTGGCACTGCTGAGGTCTTATGGAGGCCCAGGATGCTTCGATAGCGGCCTTTAGCTCATCCAGAGTGTTGGGTCTTGAGTCTCTCAACGTTCTCTTCACAATATCGCACAGATTCTCTATGGGGTTCAGGTCAGGAGAGTTGGCAGGCCAATTGAGCACAGTGATACCATGGTCAGTAAACCATTTACCAGTGGTTTTGGCACTGTGAGCAGGTGCCAGGTCGTGCTGAAAAATGAAATCTTCATCTCCATAAAGCTTTTCAGCAGATGGAAGCATGAAGTGCTCCAAAATCTTCTGATAGCTAGCTGCATTGACCCTGCCCTTGATAAAACACAGTGGACCAACACCAGCAGCTGACACGGCACCCCAGACCATCACTGACTGTGGGTACTTGACACTGGACTTCTGGCATTTTGGCATTTCCTTCTCCCCAGTCTTCCTCCAGACTCTGGCACCTTGATTTCCGAATGACATGCAGAATTTTGCTTTCATCCGAAAAAAGTACTTTGGACCACTGAACAACAGTCCAGTGCTGCTTCTCTGTAGCCCAGGTCTGGGGAATGCGGCACCTGTAGCCCATTTCCTGCACACGCCTGTGCACGGTGGCTCTGGATGTTTCTACTCCAGACTCAGTCCACTGGTTCCGCAGGTCCCCCAAGGTCTGGAATCGGCCCTTCTCCACAATCTTCCTCAGGGTCCGGTCACCTCTTCTCGTTGTGCAGCGTTTTCTGCCACACATTTTCCTTCCCACAGACTTCCCACTGAGGTGCCTTGATACAGCACTCTGGGAACAGCCTATTCGTTCAGAAATTTCTTTCTGTGTCTTACCCTCTTGCTTGAGGGTGTCAATAGTGGCCTTCTGGACAGCAGTCAGGTCGGCAGTCTTACCCATGATTGGGGTTTTGAGTGATGAACCAGGCTGGGAGTTTTAAAGGCCTCAGGAATCTTTTGCAGGTGTTTAGAGTTAACTCGTTGATTCAGATGATTAGGTTCATAGCTCGTTTAGAGACCCTTTTAATGATATGCTAATTTTGTGAGATAGGAATTTGGGGTTTTCATGAGCTGTATGCCAAAATCATCCGTATTAAGACAATAAAAGACCTAAAATATTTCAGTTAGTGTGCAATGAATCTAAAATATATGAATGTTAAATTTTCATCATGACATTATGGAAAATAATGAACTTTATCACAATATGCTAATATTTTGAGAAGGACCTGTAGTTTCTAAACCCACCTATAGCTCCAAAGCAGCTCACTCACTAACACATTGTCTCATTTGTTTAAGCTCAACAAATGAGAACCACAGATCACTTGGGGGGTTTAATGTATAGCTCAGTGCTGTTGGAGTGATGTTGATTAACACATTTTTGGGGGGCTGCTGGAAGTTGCTCTTTGTTTGTTTGTTTGGATTTTTTGGATATTGAGTAGAAACTGCCCACAATTATTCTGGTAAAAATTAGTTTTGTCAAACATTGTTGATGTTTTAAAATCATATATAGTAAGGCTTGACCTTAAATGCTGTGGCTAGACCTTTTTTATTACCTCTAAACGTCACTAGATTGTTAGGAGCCAAAGATTACCAAACAACAAGTGAAAGTGGACAAAGATCAGGAGATTAAAAGAAAATAAAAACCTACTGGAACTGAAAAGGTATGTCTATCTAATCCGTCTAGTATTCTTATTCTGTTCTGAATCAGATTCTGTTCTCAATCGGAACACTTTAATCATCCTTGAGAAAGTGTTACAATTGCTCAGTTTAAGCATACATCGGAAACATAGAAACATATAAAACAAAGAATAATAACGGAGTACAATAGAAAAATCTTTCTTTGGGAACATGTGAATAATTAAGTGGAAAACAAAGCTGTTCTTAATGAGAGCCAAATAGAAACATTATATTATTGAATAAAAACTCAGTGACTGCTCTCTGAAAGCTCACTATTGACTGCTGAAGTGATCAAATCCCTAACAGGTTTTTTATTGAGTGGTGATATCTATTTAAAAAAAAAAAAAAAAACAACAACTTCAATGCATTATCTTTATTTTCTAACTTGAAACTTTTCTAATATTATGTTTTCAAGCTATTTACACATGAATGCGTCATTCTTCTTCATTTATTTCTGTTCGGACTCTAGATTTCCGGTTACTAACTCGTCTGACATTTCATCTCCTGGAGACCACCTGACCATCATTATATTTATACTCAGCTGTTCCCTCTGAACTAATTAGCTCCCCTACTAGCAGTCCACACACTTATTTTTTGACAACATAACACTGCCCTCAGCTGCCTGTCTGCATACTTACTGTTATAGTATAGCTGTAAATGGTAAATGCAATGAACCTTTCAAGTCATACCAACCAATCAAAGCGCTTTACATAGCCACATTCACTAACGTGCACACATTCATACACCGATACTCAGATCGGTAGGCAACTTCAGGTAAAGTGCCTTGTCCAGGGGCACATCAACGTGTGGCAGGAGGAAGCTGGAAATTAACCCTCAACCTTCAGATTGCAAGACGACTTCTTACTCACCCTACTGAGCCACAGTAGCCTATATGTTTCAAGCAGTATTCATCAGTTCTATAGTCTGTTGCTCCAGATCCCAAAGCTCTTCTGTGTGAGTTGTTAGCTCAATTTCACCCCATTTCTCATTTCTTTAAAACATAAAGCAGGGTAGAAATTGTTGTTCTTTAAAATGTCTTTAGTTTAGCTGTACAAAATGTACAAAATTCACATTACCAAACAATATAAAGAAAGGTGATGTTCAAAATAAAGCAGTATTCTCCATTGACAGCCTCAGGGTTAGATTTTCATTACTTAGTTGAAACTGCACCTTTGCTACAGCGTCCATGAAATACATGTGAGCAGTTTGAAGACAGGAATTTGAACAGATACACTTTGTGTACTGATAGATGCGTCAGTATTCTGGTAACAAAATCTGTTGGCAGTTTTTTCCTTATGCTGACTGTTGAGTGTGTTTAAAGTGCTCCATGGTCATGAATAACTTTAGGCCTGTAGGGACCTATAAATAATCATCTGCTGAATTTAGTTAAAGTTTTTATTTAGAAGTGCTTATTGCAAAAAGTATTATTTCTTCTTGTCAGTTTGATCCTTATAGAAAAACACTGATAGTAGCTGATTAATTGGCTGGTCTATGGGCATGGGTTGCTAACCTGTAGTGTGCTGGCCTCCGGCCTTCTTGCATGCATACTATACAGAGAGCAGAAGAAAATATAGAAACAGAAATGATATGCTGTTGTGCAAATAAAATATATAATATTAGGCTGTTTAGATTGTTTCCTAAAAGGACAAACTGTAGACCTTTTTTATAGTTAGGGTAACCTGAAATGACTTCTGTTGTGATCTAGCGCTATGTAAAATTTTGTTCATTATAAACAAGATACGCTGATAGGAAAACAGGGTGCCCACATCAGGTTTCCTATAAGTAGACCAACACTCCATACTCCCTACCGGTTTGTCATCAAAAATTACTGGCCGCTTAATTTTTACAGCTTTTAATATCCCAACCACCATGCAGCTGTCTCTGGGAACTCCTGTGCCACTTATCATGACTGGAATAATCCACTATGTGGCATGGAGAAGATCCAGAACACTGCAGACACAATGATTAGCACGTTGCCTTCTAGTCATCCTTAGAAAAAAAAAAAAAGAGAAAAAGTTGATTGCTAGCTGGGTGTATGTCATTCACACGTTCAATAGTCATGTGTCCCATGACAGACTGCTGTCAGTCATGAAATTAGATATAGCGGTTGATATTTGCTCTTGTCAACTGGCCCAAAAACGTAGTCGCTAACTGAATGGCTGTTCTTATGGGCTCATTGTTTGATTTGTTTCTTTTTCTTTTACGAAATGTCTTATTGTTGGTGAAATGAGCCTGCAGTAGTGAACATATAAACCCTGGCAAGCCTATATTTTCAATAAATTTGCACCTACTATTTTTATGGTGTGGATAGATGCTTGGTTGCTGCTGAAAGGAAATCCATTTCTGAGTGGAACTTTATATCGCAGGGACACTCACATGGCTTGTATAATATCAGGTGTCCTGGTTTAGGTAGAGAAATTACTATTGGCTTACCATCTGTCTAGATCCACCGTTCATTCTGCATATTGTTTATGACAATCTGATCATACCAAGGTCAATATCACCATAAAATATGATCTCACATTGCTTAGTTGCAAGATCTGTCTCCTCCTTTTTGCGTGCCTGAGAAATTAAATATAGTCCTTATGAAAACCACAGTCTCCATTGCATTTCCCCTAAACTAAAAACATAGAAAGTTATAAAAGAGAGAAAGAGGATTTTTCTATTACATCTGATTTTCTTACACATTGTACAAGCAATCGAGATAAAAAAAAAAAAAAACAGATTCAGGTATGGAAACCAAGTTTCTAAAGGTAGTTTCAAAGGCTAAACTCATTTGGTATGAAACATTTTACAAATGGTCTACCGTACACTACCAGCTGCAGGGATATGGATAACATTTGAACCTACAGCACAATGATAAGGTGTTACAAACAGAACATCAGTGATTGATCATAAAGCTATAATTTTGAAATAACATGAATTAGGATGCTGTAAGTAACAAAAGCTGCAAATACGTGGAAACTTTAGGTAATAATCAAAATTTGAGAACTACTCCTCTAGAGTATCCTGGCTGCTAACTTGTAACGCAGTAACAATTAAAAAAATGTTTGTCAACCAGAGTTTGACCTAAAAACTGAAGATATTCTAACAACCCATCAATATGGTGGGCTGTTAGATGTTGGTACAGTTCAAACTTTGGACGAAAGCCTCAGCAATTCCTCATCACTCTGTTGTCTTTGTAAATCAAATACCGCATTGAAAAAATGTTGAAGATATTCCGGTTTCATGGGACTATAGAAAATAGTTACATTCTGAACTGAAAGTACAAATTAATAAAAGTATATTTTACAATAAAGTTCCTTGCAAAAAGTAAGTATACCCCTTAAACTTTTTCCTAAAAAGTATCAGGGTAAAGGAGGCAGAATGCAAGAAAGGTTCTGATATTGATGTTTAATCTTATATTTTTTGCCTCTGGAAAAGAAAGTGAACAATAACACCTAACCTTGTTCTACTCATTAACAAAACATATAAACAGCAATTATTTTTCAAGCTGGTGAAAAGGTTTCAACTCCCTATCATAGAATAGCTAATAGCTAGTGTTACCCCATTTAGTTGAAATTACTTCAATGACACATCTACTAGCCATCTACGAGGCTCTGTTTTCATTCCGTGCAGTCAGCTGTGAGATGTTTGAGGAGTTTATTGCAGGTACACCCCACTTTAGGCCACCCCACAACACCTCAATATGATCAAGATGTGGACTTGGTTGTCTCCAGGACTTTCCAGTGTCTTAATTCTCAGGCAGTCATTGGTGGATCTACTGGTATGTAAATCCATTAAATCTGTTCTATTTACAGGTTGTCTCACGATTCTTTTTAGATTTTATTGTTTACTTACATTGTTCAGGATTATCAAAATTTATATAAAATATCTATATGTCAAAATATGTTTGGAGAAGTAGGCAGTTTTTTTCATATGTCACATTTTTTTTATTTTGTTTGGCAAAACTCTTTGAAAACCATCTGTCATCTTTCTTCCATTTGAAAGAGATATGAAATCCCCAAAAAAGTACATAGATGTTTGTGGTTACAGCATTCAAAGGTTCTGAATAATTTTATAAGACAGTATTTTTTTCATGTTTTTCTCTGGTTTGTTTTCCTTTAAATAATTGAGTTGTTACCTTAACTCAGTTTTTGTGCAGTTTGCCTGTTTGCTTCTTTGTGAACAGTTATTGGAACCAGCTTGTCTCCATAAAATGAATCAACTAAAGTCTTTCACGTGTTGTAATGCTTAATCATTTATTCATCGGGTATTCTACAATAAGAGTTTAAAACGTCTAACGTTTGACTAGTTTTTACCCATTTACATTTCCAAGACTTCCTTTTCAGATCACTCAGCAGCCCTGAGCTTGCAGGGATCTCAGCACTACAATAATGAACACAGTCATACAGCCATGAAAGGAGACGGTTAAGATACATGATCGTTTCTTAGCATTTGCTGATGCAACGTTTTCACCACAGTCACCATATAGTAAAATTAGAAGCATCCTTGCCAGATTTCTTTCAGCAAACTAGAATACTTTGGTTTTGTTATTTGTCCCCAATAAGATGACTCATAGGAAGGAAAATGCTTGAGAGCTTGGCAGCTTAGTTCTGTTGTGGTATTGCTTTACAGCTGTTTGTGAGACTAGGGAATACCATGCCTCACCCAATGGGAGCAGGAAAAAGGGTAATAAACTGCTGGGTGTAAAGGCATCCTAGAATTCGGCAGCTTTTGAAGCTTCATATTGGGGGGAGGAAGGCTCTCTATGGAGGGGGGGGGTTAGACTTAATCTCAGTGCAAGCCAACACAAGTTTCAGGTGGTCGAGCACCTTGATCACTGCACCATGAGAACCACCTGAATGGTCAGACATGGGGGAAGGTAGGAGCTGAGAGCAGGACCAGTCCAGAATGTCACTGTATCACTCACACAGTAACCCACTATCTCTGCACCACTGACTTTCTAATTCAACTTTATTAAGTTATTAAATGTTGCTTTTTATATGAGAGTGCCTGAACACCGCTCATGTAAAAGCAACATCTGGCACCCTGTGCAGTAGTCGGCACCAACAAGGTCTTTCGTCTTTTTTCAGTCTTTCAATTCATGACCTCTTACAAGCATAAATGTGTGTCCAATAATTTTGCAACCCTAAGACAGAAGGCTGGTAAACATGAAACCCCGGTATACCAAAAGTTATGGATCACTTTAAAGACTGGAGAGTTCAAAACCAGTGAACCATGAGGTGCTGAGTGACTGCTGAGGTGTTCCGGTTTGCTCAAGCCGTGTTGATGGCAGGGGGTCCAAATGTTTTGTAATAGATCACCTTCTCGCATATATTTGCAGAGAGGCCTGCATAATGAATAATAGATTTGTGTGAGAACTTTATAGTTCTGTTTCTGGATTCCTTTATACTTACCTACATGTTGATTTATTTCCATTTAAATGATGTCATGATTTTGCCTTGCTGCCAGGTAAAACTTCAAAATATTCCTCACAATGTCAAACCTACAGTGCCTTGCAAAAGTATATGTCACCTTTTCACCTTTTCACTCTCCAACCACAAAATTCAATGTCATTTATTAGGACTTAATGTGACAGACTAATAGAAAACAGTGCATGATTGTAAAGTGTGAATCCAGAAAACATCTTTTGCAAATACAAATCTGAAACAAGTGGCGTGCACGTTGCACTGAACACACCATCCACACAGAGAGCTACCTTTCTTCAGAGGGGAAAGTTCACACTATGCCTCACCGTCACTCCAGTCTGCATTTTGGTCCGTCTCCAACTCCACAATTTATGACAGTAAGAGTCCAAAAAGATCTAAGACTGGGGTATAGGTTCACCTTTCAGCAGGGCAATGGCCCTAAACATAAAGTGAGCGTTACAAAAGAATGGTTTTTAATCAAATGATATTTATGTGTTAGAACTGCCTTGTCAAAATCAAGACCTAAATTAAATGGAAAATGTGTTGCAAGACCTGAAAACAACATATTCATTTGTAAAACATTTTGAAAACCATGTATCTTTTTTCTTTCTTGTCTCAGTTATTTTATGTTGGTCTATCACTTATAAGCTCCCAACATTTATTAAAGTAGAAAGTTGTAATGTTAAAAAATTTTAAATTAATTAAAGCATTATGAATACTTTTGCAAGGCACTATTTTTAGGAAAAATGTAACCATGAAAGTAAAACTGAAACAAGCAAAACTAAAAATAAAATGATGAAACAAATAATGTCTTTAAAAAAACAGTCAAACAGACCAAAAACACTAATAATGGTTAATAAGTAATCTATCGTTTCATCCTTTGGAGCTCTCAAAACCCAAAGACATCCTAAAATTAAAATGTAAAACATAAAAGTGCATGATTTTTGCTAATGTGCAGTTCACCACTAATGATTGCTTCCATGTGAAAATCCGTTCTCATCTTAGTTTTTTCCTTTTTCTTCCGCTCTTAGTCCAAACTGAATGCAAATCCCTCTAGATTCTATCTAGAATAATGGTGTGATAAGGCAGCAAACCTTAAAATGCAATGTCCCCATGACTTTTTGCTGTGAAACTGTCATGAATTCAATCAACAGAATGATTTCTATGGTGGCTTGAAATACTTTCCCGTATGTGGTGATGGTTACCTCCAAAGAAAGATGTCACTTTGATTGATGCTAAGAAACATTTGAAGGAGCAGTTTTCCAGATCATTATGTTGCTGTGAAAATGGGTTCAGGATTTTTATCCAGGATCGCTTATTTCCTGAGAATTAAGCAACAGCATTGTGTTACCACCAGTGCAGTTTGCTTAAAATTGGCAGCAGGTGGGTCTGAGTGCATTTGACTTTTGGACAATGGACTAGTGACGAGCAGCAGTGAAGAATCTACTTCTGTCCAAAACATTAAGTACAGATTGAAGTCTTCATGAAGAGAAAGGATGAACAGCAGAAGATTGGTACAAAGCTGTTTCCATTTGAATATGTTTTGTAAAGCATCCTGATACAACCCATGTTTTGCGTTGTGTCCTATGCAAAGTAAGGGGCTTCTTTGAACAATACAAGCATAATTAGCTGATGGTCTGTGGATTTACCAACATGATGAGAGAATGTGTTGCCTGCCAAAAATAATAGGGACCAAAACAACAAACTTTCAAGTAAGCAAAAGAGATTGTTTAGACCATATTATCAGAACTCTTTTACTATAGAATTAAACACTTTTTCCTTTGCTAATTAACATACTTTCAGGATTTGACTTTCCACCAGGTCTGGATTTGGAACACAAGATAATTTAATCTTTTATAGTAGATTCTTAATCTGAAGATGCCTGCAGCAAAACAAAACAGAAAAAACAAACACAAACACAAAAGCTGCTGATACCTGGATGTGTACATCTGGCAGGGAAAGTCTTTTCCATTAATGATAACATCTGCCAAGAACTAATGAGGACATGAGCAGCCACACTTAACCCAAATGAGCTATCCAGTGGTGTCATATGGACCACTTTAAGATGCAGCAAGGGTGATAAAAGCCATAGCTGGTAAATAAGAGGGTAAAGGGATTTAAAGATGGCAGCCAGAGGCTTTGGTACCTGTGTGTCATGCAGGACGGGCCAAAATAACATCATGCAGACTTTCTTACAGTGAGAGAAAGGAGCACATCTGTAACTCATTGTTATTTTCTCCCAAACTGGCTTATTGCCGTCATAGTGACTTTGATAAATTGACTTTCTTAACACATTTTCAGCACCCTCCTCACTTCTTGGCATCCCTGGTACTAATGTGTTAAAGAACTTTAAATGTGTCTGCATAAAAGTAGCTTTAATTGTACCGGCATAATCTCACAGTGAAAAAAAAAGAAAAATACAAAAAAATACTTTGTTTTGAGTATATTCATTCAGTGCAGAAAGGAAATCCCAACCTAAGAAGTAATCCGTATAACTGATGTTGGAATAATCATTAGCACCATACTTATTAGCCCTTGCTGTGAATACTTTGTATAGCCTGTTTTTGCCAATATGACGGGACTTTCCATTTAGAGAGAGGGAACTTTCGGCATTCCTGTTTGCACAAACTCTCTTGATGGTTCAGAGCTCTGGGTACTCTTATGCTCTTTTCTCTTTATCTCACCTTATAGGTTTCCTATAGAATTTAGATCTGGTGACTATGATAGAAGAAGGTTGTTTTTTTTTTTTTTTGTTTATTGATTTTTCTTTGCAATTTTCTTGTAGCTAATTTTGAGTGAAGGTAAACACACACCTGTGTTGATGGAAAGGCATGTTCCCCTGTTTTTCCCATTTCAGAGAGGAACTAAATAGAATGGACCTCTCTGCCCCAACATATTTTCACATTAGTGAACCAGAACGTCAAGGAATGTGTAAATCCAAATTTTATCAGTTTTGTTACACATCTTTACCAGGGAGACTAGAGGCTGAACTGAAATATATATTTTCCAAATTATTTTGTCTCACTTACTGGTAAACGTCCTGACTTACAAATGTGTATTCATGTGCATTTCATATGTGTGCTGTTTTTCACATTCTCACAGGTCTCCAGATAGTGAAAAACTAGTGACAGTGCCTTGTATAAAGCCTTTACCATAGTTTGAATGAATCACAATCAGAAAGTGTAAGTTTACTCTTCCATTATTCTCTTTTTTATTCTTTTTATTTCTTTTTCAGTTGAGTTAATTGTAGATTTTAAACCACAGAATAATTTAGATTTTTATAAAAAGCTGTGCGAAACATATGTTCCATTAAGTCCAAATGTATTAATATTATTTAAAGTTTGATTTTTAAAGTTCTTTTACACTCAACCTGTAATTTTGCTTCCAACTAAAAATGAGACACGCATCTCCCAAAAGATAATAAAACAATGTATAAACAATATCAGTTTTGAAATAAACAATTTATCAAATATGTTTTGAATAATAATCAGTTGAAAATCCTTTACTGGCTGTACAGCAATCAAACCCTTTGTATGATTGCTGACCAGCTTTTCAGCATCAGCTGGTATTCGTCATATGCAATGAGCTCCAAGTGTTTGAGGTTAAAGGCCTCCTTGCCACCACCCTACTTTTCCCCTCCACAGAATCTTCATCTGATTTAAGTCGAGACTCTGGCTGGGCCACTCCAACAACTTAATATTACTTAAGTAAGTAACATGTTGATAAAATTAAAATATTACTTTAAACCTAAATCTGCCTGGGGTATGGATCATTTTTGGCAATATTAAAGTGCTGTTATATAATGAAACGGTGAGACTGTCTCTGTCTTTGTGTAGCATGAAAACCACAATAAAAGCCAAGCAAACCTGTGGTAAGCTGAGAAAGTCTTCTTCCAACAGCTGATAGTGAGACATTGTTTCTTATATTCCCATTCGACAATATAACATTTTTCCACATAACAATAATTTTTTTAATTAACGTTACTTTTATATCTTGTAAAAACTCCTCAAAAGATCTCCTCTAACAGACTGATGACACTTGGTTTTGGATATCCCCTTGGCACCTCACACACCAAATGTAACCTTGTGAAGATTAAGTCTACTTTACTGTATTCAAAGGTTGTTTGCATGTTTAATAATTTATTTTTTTTGCCAACATACTAAAACATACTATATGGTGCAAAATTGTAGTCAGCTATACTTGACTGCAAGTATATTTTAATATGTCAGACTTTAAGGTACCAGCTCCATTTATTTTTCCTTAATGTAATGCATCAGAATACACATCAAACTAGACCTTACTGTGGTTTTTCTCTTTTTATTCTTGTGATACTATATTTTGGAGAGAGAAATACAGTTTTTTTATTTGTCTTGAAAGAATTCAAACTTATATCAAATAAAATACATCAAACCGTACAATGTAATTGGTGTTTTGAATGTAAAATTTATTTTTGGCATTTTTAAATGCTGAAATACAATAAACAATTTTTTCTATTAAAAATATGCTGACGACTGACAAAATATTTACAATTAACGTATTTGCAAGCAAGTGAGCCCCAGAACATTGATTTTTAAGTGCTAATAAGCAGTGCAGATAAGCTTCTTCTTTTATACCACAGAAACAACTGAAACGCCCACAGTGTCAAACTCGCGGGCTCGTATCATGCAGATGTTAGATGTGTCCCTGGTTCTATACACCTGTGCCAAATTGCCTCCTCATCATTCAGTCAAGGTCTACAAAATCCTTGTAAAGACCCAATTATTTGATTTAGGTGTGCTGAAGCAAAGACACATCTGAAAGTGGCAGGACTTAAGGACTGTTTGACAACCTTGCCATGCATCATATATATGCAGGGCTGAGACATCTCTGTCGTTCTTCCAGAGTTTTTCCTTCCATTTAACTTTACATAAATATACTTGGACACAGGACCCTGTGAACCAACAGCTTCTTTAACAATAAATTGTGTACCTTGTCCTTCTTGTGTAGGGTAACAATGCTCAGTGGCAATTTTAATATTGGCTGTGTGGGCAGTTGCCCAGGGTATTATTACAAATGTGTAATGGAGGGGCAAGCACCAGATAAAAATGTTTTCTATTGTTTTTGTGGATATGTAGTCAGTGGGGAGGTGACATCCCCATGTGTTGAGTAGGCACCCCCTGCTTACTGTTGAGAATAGGGAGACTAGCCTATGTGCTTGGGACTGCGCTGCATTTGATCCTGCCACTGAATCTCAGATAATTTCCCACACTGTAATTTGCTGGAAGGAGGCAAAAGGACTGGTTCATCCAGAGATCCAGTTATGCCAGAAAGTGACTGTCTCCTGGATAAATGTCAAGTCAGCAGTCGTTCATATAATTGTGTAGGCTATAATATGACCATAGTATTTCTGTATTTAGATGTCTATTCGTCTTGTTTTTAAGCATTTTTAAGTAAGTAACTAAATTTTCTATCAAAATGGACAGATATAATCACATGTATAAACAAATATATCACTGTGTGCAATTAATCAACACATGAAACGAATTTCACTTTTTGAACTGAATTACTGAATAAATAATAATGTTGAGAAGCACCTTTATATCGGCCATTGTAATATATATTCCTGTTGACAAGAGAATGATTTTTCCCAGTTTAGACTAATTTTCAGCATTTAGACTGGCATATGTGGTGGTGCGCGCATTCACCATTGGCTCCAGATCTTGTAGGGGCGTTGCTTCGCCGTCATTGAGAGCTTCGGGTGCACCGGGGGTGCTCAAGGGATGGCCAGGGGAAAGCTTGCTTGGCACTGCTCCCTCCTTTCAGTAAAAGACTGAAGTTTACATGTAGCAGCAGTATTATTTCTTTTCGTTGGGGGGGATGAATGTGTCATAAACACGGAGGCTTTGCAGAGGCCAGTGGGTGCACGTTTTAGCAATGCGATGAGGCCAATGCACTTTGCAAGAGTTGCGCTGCAGAGAGCGTCCGCGGATCCCGCGACCTGTTGCTGACAAGCTAAGGGAATAAGGAGAAGGAGACGGAGAAGTTGGAGGAGCCGCGCCGCGTCGCTCTGCAGACACGGAGGGTAGGGTACTGCCGTGGACGGACTCTTCGCAGAGGAAATCATGCATCTTGCAATCTGGCTGGTTGGACTAACGTGTCAATTGTCAGCACTCGTCATTGAGACTCTGCAGTACCGATTGCATCCGAAACAAGGTAGATCTGCTTTTACTCGTCTTACTTTTGAAGGTATATGTGTCATTTATTACAGTGACACTTTGATGCCGCTGCTTTGCCTCTGAATCACAAATTTTGTTGCAGAAAGCTTCATCAAGCAGCTGTCATCGTATGAAATCATCACCCCGCTCCGAGTGAATGATTTCGGAGAATCATTCCCCCACAAGCTGCACTACAGAAGGAGACGGAGGAGTTTGAATGATGACCTGTCGGGCTTGCGGCTTCTCTACAGGATTGACGCGTTCGGGGAACGCTTCCATCTCAACCTGAGCGCAGACTCCAGCTTCATCGCCCCCTCTTACACGGTGACTCATTTGGGAGCCGAGCGGAGCAGCGACACGGACTCAGACTTCCATGACCCCGGCGATATGCGGCACTGCTTTTTCCGCGGGCACGTCAACGCAAGGAGCGAGCACCCCGCTGTGTTCAGTCTGTGCACTGGTCTGGTGAGTCCAACTGGCTTCGCTTTGTACTTGTTTTTTTTTTTTTTTTTGGTAATCAAGCGATGCTGACACACTTTCTCCCATTTCAATGGATCCCATCCATACATGTCCTGCAGAACCCGCAGTCTGACTGAAGCGTGTGTCAGTGTAACAAGAGCAAGTGTTGCTGGACTAATGACTTAGGGACCCATGAACTCTGTTACCTACGAGGTGATGCAGTCCACTGGTCGAGTTTGAGAATGATCTTATTGGTTTATCCCTCATTTTTATATCAAGGAGTCAGAATTTCTTTGGCAGTGCCTTGCAAAAGTACTCATACTCCTTAAATTATTCCAGATTTTATCATTTTACACCCTAAAATCATGTACAGGACACAGCAAACACGCAGGAAAATGTAAGCTGACCATCAGTTTTTGGCCCATGTGCAAAATGCTGTGTGTAACAGAAAGTTTACCTAAACACACCATCCCCACTGTGAAACATGGTAAGGGTGGCATCCTGCTGTGGGATGCTTTTCCTCAGTAGGGACATGGAAGCTGGTCAGATTGGATGAAGCTGAATACAGGGCAAGTTTGGAAGAAGCTGCAAAAGATTTGGTACTGATGATGCAGGTTCACCTTCCAGCAGGAGCATGTCATGCAACATACAGTCATAGGCACTATGGAGTGGTTTAGGTCAATGCATATTCATGTCATAGAATGACTTAGTCAAAGTCCAGACCTAAATCTAATTATTATCTCCGGCATGGAGGTTATGTTTTCAGTTGAGTTTGTTTGTCTGTCTGTGTGTGTGTATGTCTGTGTTAGCAACTTTATGGAAAAGGTAACAGATTTCTTATGACTTTTTTTTACCCGAGGTGTGTCTTAGCCCAAGAAGAAACCATTAAATGTTGGCGGTGATCCGGTCTTGCTGAGAATCTGTGACAAGACTTGGAAATTGCAACTCTGTTTAATTTGACTGAGCTTGAGCTGTTTTACAAAAACAAAAAAAAAGGACAATAAGTTGTCTCTAATTGTGCAAAGGTGGTATAGACATGCCCCCAAAGACATGAATGCTCTAGTTGCAGGGAGAAGTGAGTACAAAATATTGAATCACGAGGGCTGGGTATAAAGGCATACCATGTTTTTAAGGTTTTTATTTTTAAAACATTTTGTAAACCATGTGTGAGCTTGGTACTAGAAGAAATGTGAAACATTTCAGGGGTATAAGGGATCAAGGTCTATCTATTCAGCTCTGAAGAATGTTTTCCTTGGACCTTATATTGGCTACATTTTTATTTCTTTTCGTTCCAGTACCTGACCAATTTTAGAGTAATGATGTTTTTTGTTTGCAAAGACTCTTCACTCTGATCCATAAATCATTCAGACATGAAATGATTCCTAAGTGTTTTGTCTACACATACCAGACAACTTAGCAGAGATTCAGTTTTAAATTGTATCTTTAGACGCTTTGTTCCTGGCAGTCTGTCAAAAATGTTTTCTCATATTTAGTTGAATCTATAAAAAATACCAAATATGACAGTTTCATTGAAATAAAATAGTATTTTATTTCTAACAAGCAGGAGCGCTTTAACGGGATTTTGAAAAGGTCGGCCAGATAGGGGGTCACTGATAATCTTTGCATGGCACACTAAAACTGAAAACCTTAATAAAACGTCGGGAGGTTTCACATCCTGTCACTGTGTATGAAGCTTGGGGGATGGACATTTAAAAGTGGTGCATACTACGAAGGACAAAAAGATTAAATAAGAAAAATAATAATCCATCCATCCATCCATCTGTCCATCCATCCATCCATCCATCCATCCATCCATCCATTCAGACGTACCACTAAATTTTTTCACCACACAATTGAATTTTAAAAACAGTTTTTCAGTAGTTAGTTGTCAGAGTGGGTACAAAATGTCTCCGTGGCAGATACAAATTGACGCATGATCGGTGCAAAACGTCCAGCACTAGATGGCGACATTTTGTGCCTGAAAAAGTCGGGTTCAAAATATCCAAAACTGCAAAGGCGCAAAATGGTGAAGAGCCTGAATGACCAGTAACCTTTAGTGAATCATGTATTATTCTATCCTAAATTAATTCATTTAAACCTCATATATAAAAGACTGTATGATTTGATGTTGTGTACATCTATATACAGTATAACATTGTGTGGATCAGTCCCTGATGGGACACTAATATTGTGTGGACTTCATCATTGTGTGGACATTTTGCCTGGTCCACACAATGGGAAATGGGTTATGTGTGTTTATAGTTAGGTTTAGGATAAGGGTCAGGGTTAGGCTATAGCAATGAATGGAAGTCAATGCAAAGTCCCTGCAAGGATAGGAAGACACTGCACGTGTGTGTGTGTGTTCTTGTACTTGTTGCTGAGTGAGAACCATTTTTCGTATTTTTATCGCGAAGTGAGGACATTTTGACAAAGTGAGGACATTTTCCTGGTCCTCACTTTTTCAAATTCCGTTCTTGGAACAGGGGTTAGGTTTAGGACTAGGGTATGAATTGAGTTATTGTTAGGGTCAGGGTTAGGCACTGAAAATCAAGGAAAATGAATGGAAGTCAATGGAAGTAACCGAAAAGTCCTCATAAAGATAATAAAACACGGATGTGTGTGTGTGTGTGTGTGGGGGTGTGTGTGTGTGTGTGTGTGTATGGTGGAGCCACTGCAACAGTAAGATTGATTTGCGTTACTATTTGGTTTGTTCGTGAGATTTCCTTTACTCATTGTAACATTAGCATATCTCAACATAAATTACATAATCTAAAATCCTAAACGTTCAAACAACCTCAGGATATGATTGCCGACACAGCATGTCGTTTGCCTTTTGGTCACACTTGCTTGAAGAGTGCTAGTTAAAGTTTGGAAAATGTTTTTTTTTCTTCGGTTTTTTTGCTGCAAAATAAACGCTTTTGTATCAACAGCTGACATAGACTGCTGGAATGGTTCTCTCAAATGTTCTTTGAGGTTATGACTTTTTGTTCTGCAGATTTAACAGTTTAAAAAGTTCGTTATAAACCTGTAATAGAGTGCAGAGTAATGGTGACTTTATAAATCCAGTACCAATCACATCTGAATCCTGGTGCTCAACTGATTTAGAAACTAACTCTTGTGGGAGAGAATCTGATAACTGCAGAAGGGGATGACTTCATGGGTCACATGAGGTTACTGGACCAGGAGCAAGGGGGTTGACCCCAGTTGTGCCAGCAGAATCCTGTGTGGGGGGTGGGTACAGAGTGCCAATATCCTTGTTACCGCATCTATTTCAGTGTTGCAAGTACAGTTTAAAGGGGGACAGGTGCACGTTTTGGCTTAAAAACTAAATTAAATGTAATATTTTCTTCTTAGTTCTGCAACTTAAACCATTAGGTAACACGCGATTATCAGGTTAATAAGCATTTAATTACCTCTTTGCACAACAATGTTATGTCTCTCACTTATCCAAACATGTTTGCTTCCTTTTTTATATATACATATCACTCACTGAGGATGACAGGACAATAGACGCAGCACCAAAGGCTGCTGGGTCATAAATGTGTCTTTTTTTGATCACTGGGGCTTGCTGGCCTGAGCCACATTTTGCTGAGATGAGGTCATTAAAGAATAATTAAGCCATAAAACAAAGGGGTCAATCTAGGAAAATGCAGGTTTCCTCTTTTTGTCCAGACTTACTCAAAGCTATCCCCAGGGGGCGATTAAGGAGGGGATGGAGGGGGTGAAGAGTTTAGGGAAGTTTTTGTTCTTTCAAAGTGAGCTCACTGTGATGGACAGAGAAGAGGAGAAAGCTCCGCAGAGGAGACAACTGCCACTGAAGGTTTGCGGGAACTTAAGGATTGCTCACACCGTGGGAAATGTTTGTTTCCTGCAGAGCTGGCTCTCAGTTTGCTTCCATAATAGAAGTGTGTGGGGGGTCATTCTGTCCTGAGAAATGGTTCTCTCTTCTAAATGATCTAAAGATCAGACTCCTGACTCTTTTATTGGTCATTTTACTATAGATGTCTACACCGCTTTTGATGACTCAGCACAGACAAGAGGGATTAAAAAACAGACATTTGCCATGTTATTTTATTCAGATGGAAGCCACTTAGATGTGGGGTCCAGTTCAGCCCTCTTTCTATCAAAACGTTAGTGTTTTTTGTTCCTGAACTAAAGCTGGTAAACTGGAGCTTTGCTTCCTTCTACTGATGCAACAAAGCATTTGTCTTTTCAGGAGAACAGGAGTGGTAAGATTAAATTCACCACAGATAGTGTTTCAACAAAACAGGCACCAGCCGTCTTAAATTTATTTATAAACAGCTTAGATATACAAAAATGTGGTTTCACTTGAATGTTCTGTAATCTTTGAAACATTGCATTGCAACAATGCAATTTTCATTTAATTCTTATTTCTTGTTCACTAGATTGTCACATCACAGATTGTCATTCTGTGCTTTAGCATGAAGAAACTGATGTTTGATGACACAAAGCATTGTTTCAGGACTTCACTTTGCTCTGGCTAAAGGAAAGTCTTTGTTAGTTTTAGTGATTCACCTTTAAGGCATTTCCTGGTCAATAATAATCTTAGTTTTTCTTGGAGGTCTGAGTTGCCAATTGCAATTTTGCCCATTTTAATTTTTATTTCTAGTAAGGACAACAACGCAAAAATGAGGAAATAAAACAGCTTCTGGTTCCTTAATATAGATCGAAGCCTTAAATCCAACAGAACATTATGGATTATTAAAGTATATGTCTCCAACTTTATAAAATTTTTAATAAACTCAAAAGAGCATATTAAAGTTCATGCTGTTGGTTGATGCATTTATAGACAAAATGTGGTTTGAATTCTTATCTTTTTTAATTATTAAATTTTTCGGGGGGATTTTTCCTTTTTTGACCACCTATCACCTATCAGAGCCGGTCAGAAGCTGTTTGATTGGTTCATCTCTAATTAGTTAGTCTAAAAGTGTATCTAAAAGTGTATCAGTATAACTACATTCTTTTTATGTCTAATTCAAACTGACTGCGCCACAGTCTCCAGGACTGAGCTTTTGACAGTAAATCTGGACAAGCCTAATTGCAGTGTGAGCTCCTGGTTCTACTGCCCTCTTGGTACTGACAAAATAGGTTTTTCACAGCTGCTTTCCTCGCCATTTTTGTGAGAAACGTCTATATTTTTTATCCCTCATTTCAGAAAGTAAAACTCATTTATGATATAGATTCATTACAGATAGAATGAAATATTTCAAGCCTTTATTTCTTGCAAGTGTGATGATTATGGCTTACAGATAATGAAAAATTCAGTATCTCGGATAATTTGAATTTTGTGATAAAAGTTAATGGAAACTTAACTTAACTTAACTCAAAACACATGGAACGGTTTCATAGCCTCTAAATGGTCTCTCAGGTCATTTGCACACCTATAGCTTGTTTACTTTAGTCCGAATCAGTTAATGAGTTTTTTAACTTGTAACCTTTTCTGGTGGTTCGGGTTTTTTTCACTCAGAAAAAACTCCAAGCTACACTACAAACCACGAGAGAATGTTAGTTCTGTTTATTAGTTAGATGAGTTTGGGGTGGGAGTACCAAAGGTTAACAAAGGAACCAGATACTGTGTTCCAAGCTAGTAGAACACAGAAAATGTAATCGTATCATTAGTGTGTTTCTCTGTACTATTTCAGGCAAAATTATCTGACCAGTACACCGAATGGTTTTCAGAAGAAGTCCTAAAAGTTGCATAGGGCTTTACCTCTGATGAAAAAGACACACGGCCATTGTTTATTAGTTTGTTTACTCTGCCTCATCCCACAGTGCAAGGCAAAACTGGCTAAGGGAAGGTGTTTGGATCAAGCTTGCAGTGTACCCCTGGTAGTTGTTTAGTATCAAGGTCGGATCACGTTCTAACTATAAACAAACAACTTTATAGTTTGTTTTAAACTGTACTGAGACTACCTCTTCTAAACGGTCTCGCTACGGTTGTTTTGGTATACACCCTAGTGCCATTGATGTTTTTACATCTACACAAACGAACCGCACTAAGAGGGGAGATGAACCTGAGTTCATTTTAAATGGACTAAGCACCTCAATATTGAAAACACTCTCAGTCTGGTTTAGCAGGCTACACCATCATGGGGAAGAGTGGGCTGAGGCTGGAGTCAATGCATCAAGACCCACTACACATAGACGAATCCTACACATGGGCTACAAATGTCACAGTACTTGTGTCAAGCAACTCCTGAACCAGAGACAACATCAGAGGCATCTTACCTGGGTTAAGGAGAAAACAAACTGGACTGTTGCTCAAAGGCCTAAAGCCCTGTGTTAAGATTAAATTAAAATTTGCATTTCATTTGGAAATCAAGGTCCCAGAGTCTGGAGGAAGGGTGGAGAGCCACAGAATCCATATTGCTTGAATTCCAGTGTGAAGTTTCCACAGTCGGTGATAATTTGGGGTGCCATGTTATCTGTTGGTGTCGATCCACTGAGTTTTCTGAAGTACATTGGCAACACAACCATCTACCAGGGAATGTTAGGAGCACTTCATGCTTCCCTCTGCTGACATGTTTTATGGAGATGCTGATTTTGTTTTCCAGCAGGACTTCACATCTGCCTACACTGCCAAAGGTACCAAAATCTGGGTCAATGACCATGGTTACTGTGCTTGATATCAAACCTTTTCACAATATTGTTATGTGTTATGTCTTTTGACATATGATAAGATGGTTGCCTTGGCATTTAGCCAGTCCTACTTCATGTTCTTGGATGATCAAGCCCTGCAGGTGAATAAGAAAATTCATCTAGCTTCCTAGCTCCAACATGGAGAACTCAGAACTCTGATATGCTGCCACCATCTTTATGAACTATGAACTCTTTATGAACGTGCTTAAGATAGTTGGGGAACTCTGACACTCCATCATGCATAATGTGGAGCACACTGATTATTGTGCATCTCAGAAGACCTTTTGCTGTCTTTGATAGACCATCTTTGTTCTCACAGATTTTTAACATTGTGTTGTGGTTTTAGTCTGGTGTGAGTGGGGCCTTAAAATAGTTAGTTGAATTCATTCACAGTGGCTTCTTGGAACACAAAAAAATGTGGGAAGGTACAAGAAAAGCTCATGGAAAGTGTCCAAGTTTAAAGTTTTAAGGTGTTGATTGACTCAAGTATGTCCATTGTTTTCACAAGCTCATTATTACAGTACTGTTCAAGGGTTGTAACACTGTACAGGAAGTATGGTGAGAACAAATTGTGAACAAATCCCTCCACTGTTAGTGAATAAGTACAGTTTGTACTTGTTTTCCATATCTGATTTGTACGTTTCCGCTGTCAAATGTCCATCACCTGTGGGGACGGCTATGGTGTAACGCTCCCGTAAAGATAACATTCCAGTGTCCAATATCCGGCTTAAGTGTGTGCATGAAATTACCATGCAAACACCACTGTGCCTCATGGCTCAAAGAGCTAAGAGGCTTTGAGCGGGGCTGAGCTGCCAAATCAATATTAGCATTCCTTTGTCAACAGCTATGTCCTTTAATGATGATGTCACTCTTCCCACTGTCAGCGTGTAAGGAGGGAAACACATTTTGAATTGTGTGAGTGCACTGACAGATCATCTTCTGCACAGATGTATGGAACATTTCACACAATTGCAGTGAAGCGATTGTTGAAAAATGCATAAAATGTGTATAAAATGTCCCTTTATTCTCATGGGTAAAAGTTCAAAAGTGACTGAAAGTGAACTGTGACAGACATTTTTGATTCAGCATGTTCTTTCCATGTGTTTCTATCAAAAACAGCTTCTTCAAGAGTGCTGCCCCAGGTGAGAACAGCATAACTTTAGTGTCAATGACAGTTAATTGTAAACCGAACCCACACAGCACAGTATGCTCTCACATGCAAGCACATGCTTGGTGCCAAAGTTGTCAATGACATCTCTTTCCTCTCCTCAAGGTTGGAACATTTACAACACAGCACGCTGAATACTTCTTGGAGCCTCTTTCAAATGCGTTTGAGGAGGAATATGACGAAGAGCACAACAAACCACATCTCGTTTATCGACACGAGAGGAGAAGGAACAACGTGCATCCTGATGAACCCTGTGCTGCCTCAGGTAACAGACAGGCTAACTCCTTTGCCCCTAACCACAGTCTGTCTAAGTTTCACCCTCAAACCTATACCTCCTTATTACCTGTGCACACTTCTCTGAATCATGGCCATGCTTTGAAATTTAATGTCTTGTTAGTCACAGGTTTTTTATATATCGTCTTGGAAACCTAAAAGATTTCAGCCTCGATTAAGGGGTGTTAATGAAAGCTTCTCAACTTAATTAAGCAAAACTGGCTCCAAGTACTTTTTGTTGTCTTTTGCTTTTCCTCTGCTGAGCATTCTTTGCCGGGTTCTCTGGCAGGAGCTCAGACAAGGTTAGAAATCATTATGTTTTAGTTTGGAGTTGCAAGGACTGGAGAAATGTTTTCCACTTCCGAGTCCGCTTCTTCGTTCCTCTGCTTCCTTTAGAATGTTTATGGTTGAGGTCTCTGGGTGGCAGAAAAAGCAGTAAGACTGTGTGAAGTTCACCGCGAAGGAAGACCCTCCCTGAGGTTGTCCTCAGAGACAGCTTCCATGGTGGCCTTTTGTTGTCTCATGCAATAAATCTTTTATAGGCAGAGCCTTTGAGTCGCTTGTTGTCTGAAGCCAGCCTTTGTGGTCTGATGGTGGCCATTGTATGTAGAATGACCTGAAGAGCCAGGGCAGTGGAGCCTTATGATGCCCTTGCCCTTTCACTCCTTCGGCCTGTGTGTGGTGTACAGAGACTGGGGCAGGAGATGGATGGACTATCCTTACTGAAAAAAGTGAGGCCTGGAGTGCTTTAGATGTTGTTTTGGGTTCTTTTGTGACTCGCTAGATGAGTTGTAGATGGACTATTGGAGTAATTTTGGTAGGTCACCCTCACTTCGGAAGGAGTAATAGATGTCAATGACCTTGTTTCTTATCTGTTCTGGAATTTCTTTCTAATGGGACAATTTGTTGCATTTTGAGATATTTTAGCCTACTTCATGTTGGTGGATGGTTTCTGCTTAATCAATTTTTTTTTACTTTACAGGGTTGGCTGAAAAGTCTGGCTAGTGAAGTTGAACTTTTTCTTTTTAGGTCGGTTTGTCATCTTTGTTGAAGTTATTGTCTCCCTGGTCCCAGCACCTGTCTCCTTTTTCTCTCTCCTTTTTCTTCTTTATGTCTTGTGCCACCTGAAGTGCAGAAGTACAGAAGTGGTCTATCATACCTTTAAATAATAAAGTCAATTATGCAACAACATCCCTTCAAATATTAAAACCTGAATCACAATCTCTTGCTTTACTATGTTAGTAGAATTCATGAATAATTCATGAACAATTCATAACACATTGTGCTGAATGTAGCATGAAGCAGGAGATAGGAGGTAGGAAGAAATGTAAGTTTCCAAGGACACCTGTGGAGCTTCATCAAAGGGGAGGGAGATAAACATGGTGGAGGAGGATTAAAAGAACCGGTGATCCTGAGTTGGGATTATGAGGTGTCCCAGGCTGCAGCTTCTCCGCTTTATCAGATAGGTCCATCTTCCAGATGGAGTGATAAAAGGGGCTCTTTGAAGGCCACATTGAGTCGTGATTAACAAGCCCGTCATGTCTTTTTATGGGAAGGAGAGCAGAGCACGCTGCTACTAGCAGGTCAGACATAAACACTGACATGACGCGTGTCGTTCTGCTTGCAAAACACTTCAAGTTGCTGCTTCTTGAATTGAAACATTTTCATACTAGGTTTGTAGTTGTTGTTGCTCCTTTCCTTGATAGTCTTTGCTTTCACATAGCATGATGAAGTAGGTGATTCTCAACATTTATTCTAAATCAATGTCTAATCATAGCTGGAAAATCTCAAGAAACATGTGCAACTTGGTAGCTAAGCATGAAAAACATAACTTCTTAAGGAGCAGCATGAAAAGCGTCTTTGAAGGAGACAGGACTTGATGCATAATGCAGAATGGAGTTCACATTTCAAACTAGCTTTAGTAATTTAAAAATAACAGTCTCTGTACGGATTCCCTTGAGTTAAAGTCCTTTTCTTGACTCTAAGATTTCCAAAAGGTTGCCAGCATTTCCAAATCCCACATCTTCCATGACAGACAAAGGTTGAAAGCCCAAATAGATAAATCATATCAGTTTTGTTTTTATACTTTCAGCCTTCCTATTGTCCGCTAAACGTCACGCTGTCTCTTGCTCTCTCAGAGCCTGAACAAAAATGTATAATCTTGTTTCCATTAAAATCTCCATGATTCCTCGTAATTTAAATACGTCACTTACAGTTAAAATGGTAACTCTGAGTCTTCACCCAGTAATAGCCTCCACACCCAAAGGTGTTATTGTTATTGTGGCATGGTAGCTCCTATAACGGTGTGTTCACTGATTGGAAAGAAATCACATCTGAGGTTGATCAAGTTGAAAATTGTCTAATTCCAGACACCAGATGATTTCTTGGTGTGATTTTAAATATTTCCATAATCCTCAAGATTGTTTTTGTAGAACAATCTATCTAGGAAACAAAATAAATGTCACTAAATGACACATTTTCTGGTGAAATGTACCAATTTTATATAATTCTTAGTGTATTTCAGATGTTACTTTTACTCAAGATCTTTATTCGTAATATAACAACTTTTTTAATGTATCTCATGACATTATTGACCCTGAAAGCATGTGATGTTGGTAAGGGCTGAATTTCGGTATTATTTTTGAAGTTACAATAGCACTCTTTGTTAGGGTCAGGCATCTTTATGACTCCTTTCTTCTCTTTCTCTCTCTATGTGTCTGTGAGGAGGCTCTTGTCCGAAATCAAAACTGGGAACTGGAGTGCCGAGTGGTTTGGCAGGTTTGGGACTTTGAAGAGGTTTGAGGCATTCAAAGGCCTTTTTCGGTTCAAACACATGGGAATCCTGACTGGCCAAGTGTTCCTCACCTGTCATACAGCTTCCCCCCGTTTGTGAAGGAATTGGTTGTTTTCTTTTTCCAATCGCCCTCCAAGAAAACATCTAAAATGACACAAAAATGAAAGAAAGATGTTGTCAGTCATACAGAACTACAAATAAACCAAACAAAAGCTAAACAAAATGTCTATCAGTTTCAATAAAAAGTTACTATGTAGAAATACACTGATCAGAATTGTGTTTAACTTTTCCAATCACAGGATTTTATAAAGCTTTTGTTTGCGGATCCCAACTTTGATTTCGTTTTAAGAGCTGTAATTAAAGGAAATATAGGAACAGCACTTTTTACTTTTCTTTAGTCTTAAATAATTATTAGGAGCAGAGTAAACATTGTGTTGCCAGATGAAAGAGAATGAAACAAGATTTTACTAATTTAAAATAAAGACAAAATGTGTGAAATTTTGAAGTGGCTTTAGCGTCCTCTATCATCATTTAGTGCAGATGACGTGGCTAGCGTTACAAAAACACCAGTCTCTGTGTGTATATTCTAGAGAATAGATCCCTACCCTAACATCTAAGATTTCCAAATCCCAGTAGATCCAAACTTGGCATGTCCCATGATAGACAGAGGTTAAACTCTCAAAATGATGAAATAGTGCATAATTCCTGTACTCCTTACCAGTTGAAAGTCCAGCTCTCTCTCACTCTTTCTTATCTTTAGTGAACCGCAGACATAGAAAACACAGTCAATTTTTAGTTTCTAATCATCCACCCACCCATCCATCCATATATCCATCCATATATCCATCCATCCATCCATCCATCCATCCATCCATCCATCCGTCCGTCCATCCATCCATATATCCATCCATCCATCCATCCATCCATCCATCCATCCATCCATCTATCCATCTGTACCTTTGTGGAGATACAGATCCAGGAAGGAAAGCCCAGTCATCTCTCTCCAAGTGACACTCTGCAGCTCTTGCGAGCTGTTCTCTAGTGTCTCTTCACCGTGCAATGTGGCCGAAAAAGAAGGCACCTTGAGTCCTTTTGGTGTAGAGACCAGTAAATCTGTCTTCACCACGACTGACTGGTGAAGCCATTCTGCCATCTCTTATAAACAAGGAACCAAAAAACCTGAACTCCTTTTCTTGGGGCTGAGAATGACCCTAGATCAGCATCATCCTGTTCTGGTTGCAATTACTCTGACTTAATTTAAATACCTTATTGTTACAGGTAATAGCTAACATTAAGTCTCCTTTCTTCAATAATAGCGACTGTACTAAAGAGTGTTGCAGTTACTGTGGCCTCATGAAGCTTAGTAGGATGTCTGGGCAGATAAAAATATTTTTTTTTCATCAACCATCACAGATGAATTCTGGATGCATCTCTATTATTCTACCCTTTTTCTTAGTGATACGACATGTCAAAGTGTTGCCTTACCACACTATAGGTAACCATAAAAACAACTGGAACTGTTGAGGCAGTGAAAGTTTCCATAGTTTGTGCAGATTCTGGACGAATCAACTTTGTCATATTTGACACATACAAATCCTACACCTTCCAATGCATGTGACATCAGTGTCCAAGTAATGTCAGAATAGAAGTGGACTCATACGTACTTTTAAACCTTAATGGAAGGTAATATTTTGTTATTTCGGCAGCCAGGACATGGCTATATATCTCTCTTCAGCAGCTTTTCTTCACAGTGTGTAACTTCATGCACTGTTGATAAAAGGCTCCTGGTGTCGCTGGATGAGCTGCTCAACAAATGTGAGATTTAAATGTATATGTTTTGGACCTAATGTAGAAATTTGGCAGCAATAATTTGAACAACCCCAAAAGTCCTCATTGATTTTGTAGCAGTTGTATACATTTTCTTCCTCGCTTACCCAAACTGGGTGGTTTAACTGCTGTTTAGAATACCTCTGGTGTAGATAGCTGTTCAGTGGGTGATCTAATGTTTAAAGTTACAAAGTGCCTTGTTTAGCTTGGTTCTGGATTTGAAAAGCATCTTGGAAAGAAGCTCGGCAGACTCAAATCACAATACTGCTCCGACCTTTAATGACACACATTCTACAGGTTATCTGTCTCTGAGCCTGCATGCAGATCTGTGTGTTGTCCTTCGAAAAGAGATAACCAAAAGGATGAGGGTGTCTGCAGATAGGGGTAAATTCTTTACTGACTGCTCTCTCTTCCTGCGTTCTAAAATCAATGCGGAGACAGGCAAGGGATGAAGGAAACCAATCTGTATTTTTTTTTAAAGTTTTAACTTGAACAATTTAACTTGTATGATATCTATGATATTTTAAAGCTTTACTTCTATACAGATGCAATATTCTGAGGCCTGTTAGCCTTTTCTTGGACTCACTTCGATTTACATGTGTCTTTGGCTTCCTGTATCCAGGGTTCTGAATCTTGATACAGTACCCTGCAAAAGTATTCTTACCCCTTAAATTTTTTTGCATTTTGTCATGTTTGAACAACAATTTTTTATATATTTTATTAGGATTTTTATGTGATGGAACAACACAAAGTAGAACATAACTTTGAAGTGGATCAGAGAAACAGCCATCAGCCCATCGTAAAGTCTACGAACTTGCAGAACTCCAAATTAGTTATCTTAGTTATCTAGCAAGAAGAAAGCCATTTTTGTAAGAAAACCATAAGTTCCTTTTAAATTTCGTCACAAGCTATGTGGGAGACAGCATACATGGGGAAGAATTTGCTTTGGTCAGATGAGACCAAAATTAAACTTTTTGGACTACCTGCAAAACACTATGTGGTTGAAAACTAACATGACACAAAACCCTGAACACGCCATCCACACATTGACACATGTTGTTGACAGCATCATGCTGTGGGGATCCTTTTCTTCAGCATAGATAACACAATAACCAGAATACATGGGGACATATAATAAGCGAATTGCAGGGCAGTACTGGAAGAAAACTTATTAAAGGCTGCAAAAGACTTAAAAAGAGGCGGAGGTTAACATTCCACCAGGCCAATGACTTCAAACAGACACCCCGAGCTTAAATGGACTAGTTTCGAAGGATTCTAAACGTGTTACAGTAGCTCATTCAAGGTTGACACCTAAATCTTATTTGTTTTTAAAATTTAAATCTGGCCTTACACATAAAATCTTTAAAGAACACATTAACATCTGTGGTTGTAAAATGACATAACGTGAAAAGGTGCATTCAGTAGTTTGTGAAAGTGCTCGTCAATTATCTCAGCTGCCAGTGGATGAAGCATTCCACTTATTGCTGAGCAGATAGTCAGAGGAATGAAAAAGAAACTCCTGTTTTTATCTGTTTTTCTTTTTTTTACTCTGGCCTGTGTTGCATGTGTCTGTCAGCCTTACACCAAAACCTGGCAGTAGTGTCCGTCTTCTCTCAAACCTTTACTGTCTTAGCTTCTTACTCTAGATCTGCTTCTGAAAAGTATAGTAGCGTTTGTCACTGTAATCTTTGTTTATCACTGCATTTTTTTGGAAGGCCAAGATTATGAAATGACACATTTGTGAAATTATTTTTAGACAATGTTTTTTTCTCATGCACTAAGGCATTTTTGACTACTGTCTGCCTCAGATTTTACAGCAGCGCATGTCATATAGCTGCTAATAATTACAACCAGTGTCACCTGATGTTATGATAGCAGAATTTCTGGACAGGGCTGAAAAGAGCTACAGGGGTTGGACAATGAAACTGAAACACCTGTCATTTTAGTGTGGGAGGTTTCATGGCTAAATTGGACCATCCTGGTAGCCAGTCTTCATTGATTGCACATTGCACCAGTAAGAGCAGAGTGTGAAGGTTCAATTAGCAGGGTAAGAGCACAGTTTTGCTCAAAATATTGAAATGCACACAACATTATGGGTGACATACCAGAGTTCAAAACAGGACAAATTGTTGGTGTACGTCTTGCTGGCGCATCTGTGACCAAGACAGCAAATCTTTGTGATGTATCAAGAGCCACGGTATCCAACAGGATTAACTGTGGACGCAAGTGGAAGCTGTCTGAAAGGGATGTTCGGGTGCTAACCCGGATTGTATCCAAAAAACATAAAACCACGGCTGTCCAAATCACGGCAGAATTAAATGTGCACCTCAACTCTCCTGTTTCCACCAGAACTGTCCGTCGGGAGCTCCACAGGGTCAATATACACGGCCGGGCTGCTATACCCAAACCTTTGGTCACTCATGCCAATACCAAACGTCGATTTCTGTGGACAATGTGAAACATGTATTGTTCTCTGATGAGTCCACCTTTACTGTTTTCCCCACATCCGGGAGAGTTACGGTGTGGAGAAGCCCCAAAGAAGTGTACCACCCAGACTGTTGCATGCCCAGAGTGAAGCATGGGGGTGGATCAGTGATGGTTTGGGCTGCCATATCATGGCATTCCCTTGGCCCAATACTTGTGCTAGATGGGCGCGTCACTGCCAAGGACTACCAAACCATTCTTGAGGACCATGTGGATCCAATGGTTCAAACATTGTATCCTGAAGGCGGTGCCGTGTATCAGGATGACAATGCACCAATACACACAGCAAGACTGGTGAAAGATTGGTTTGATGAACATGAAAGTGAAGTTGAACATCTCCCATGGCCTGCACAGTCACCAGATCTAAATATTATTGAACCACTTTGGGGTGTTTTGGAGGAGCGAGTCAGGAAACGTTTTCCTCCACCAGTATCACGTAGTGACCTGGCCACTATCCTGCAAGAAGAATGGCTTAAAATCCCTCTGACCACTGTGCAGGACTTGTATATGTCATTCCCAAGACGAATTGACACTGTATTGGCCGCAAAAGGAGGCCCTACACCATACAAAAAAATTATTGTGGTCTAAAACCAGGTGTTTCAGTTTCATTGTCCAACCCCTGTACATGCAGTCAGTTTCTTTAATAGCTTCCATGTGTCTGCCTGTCCGGAGTCCGTGGCCTTACTGAACCCCATGTGTTGTTTTGTTTTAGCCTTTCCCGAGACAGATTTCAGCTGGAGCTATTTTCTGACACTGTCTACTGTCTGGGTATTTCTAACACATGTGGACTCAGTGGAGTGGTTAGAATTATTGGACTGACAGTGGCTAATTGGTGACCTGGGTGAAAGTCCAAGACGAGTGGCAATGGCAGGTGAGGAGCAGCTCCTCTGAGTTGAACTGAGGAAGCCAGGTCTAAGGGTTGGCTAGAGAACCATTATAGTGGTCACCTGGGGCTGTGGCAGTTTATCAGAAACAAACTAGACATTACTCAAAAGTGCTGACCTGCTTTGTGCATACCAAAGGTGCATCTGCATTTTAAGTAGTTTTTTAAGAGGGTTATGGGTCATTCTAGCTCTTATAATGCTTTGGAAAAACAGTTACTTCTATGAGCTTAATTACCTTCTTCATAGAGATCAATTGCTTGCTTGCTTGCTTGATTGATTGATTGATTGATTGATTGATTTGATCCAAAAGCTTTAAGGAGTCAACTTAGAGTCAACAATAAAGCATAATCTGTTGTAAGGTTCTGCCTGTTAACGGAAATTGAATCAAACTGGTCGGGGTTAAACAGGAGTGCATCAAAAGTGACAAACATTCTTCAAAGATGTGACAGGACATTCTGTACCACAAAATCCTCTTAATTTCCTCAGTTAAACGTGTGTAACATGTGTTTTCCAATATGCCAGCATGCCTAGCAACAACAACCTAAAAATACCCTTTTTGTTTTCACAAATAGACTCAGGGTTTTACAAATTAAAAGCTGTTTTAAAGTATCTGTAATCAGTTTTGTATATTTCTGTCAAAGTTTGGTCCTAATGTCAAGACAGCATGGTGACATTTTGTTTTGACAATTAGCAACCATTTTTTTTCTATTGGGTATTCCTAATGATGTCACATAAATGATTTAAAAGTGGTAGTTATTTTGATCCTTCTGTAACATAAGTCTTACAGTGGACTCTGTGAACACAACAGCGCAACCGCTTTCTTTGTTATTTCAAAATGAGAGTCTCATGGACAGATACCGAGTGTAATGCTTCAAGCGCAAACATCCAGGGCTCATAATAATAGCCATAATAATAGCTTACACTTACTTTACTAAACAAAGTGACATGCTGACACCAAAAGGATAGTGCTTAATAGACAGATTTCAGCTGGATGATAAATTTTGACATCCACCAGTTCCATGTCAAGATTTCTTCTAATTTGACTGAGGAAAAATAAAAGTCTCTTGACCCAATCGTGTTAAAATCCACAACTACTGTTATGTCTCTTTTAATGGCATTTGAACTCTGCTTATGTGAACTAAACACTTAGTTCTACTATGTGTGCTGAATGCCCACATATTTCAGTGTGGTTGAAAACTACACCATTTTACTTTTAAAGGCTGTCTTCAGTAGAAACAATTTGTTGTCTTTGCTTCTTCCAGCCTAGCCACAGAATTGCACTTAATTGTGCTTCTGTCTGCAGGAGTTTGTAACATTGTATCCTTCTTGAGTCACACTGTCAGGTAATTCCATTAAGCAGACTGTCTGACCTTGCATAGAGGCAAAGCAATACCTATATGTCTGGGGTATATGGCCTTTTTGATTATTACCCTGGGAAAAAAGCTTAAACTCTCAGCAGGCCACTGTTAAAGAATGTTAATTAGCTCAACAATGAAATTTGAGCTTTCCTTTGTTGATCTCTTGGCACTGATGCATTTAACTGGGATGTTTTGGAGAGTCAAAGAGCATCTGCATCTAAGTTGAAATCTCTTTTGGACAGGTTAATGTGCTGTATCTACACAGGTCAAATAGTAAGTACTTACACTGAGCTCTTCCTTTCTTGAATTATTTTAAACAGCACAGAGCTGTTTAGTAATTACATGTATGGAATGCTGTTAAATCTGTTGCAAATAAATTAGACTGTATATACCTTGGGAGCTGTACTAGCAATGAACGGAAGAAGCAGAATTGCTTGTTGCATATCAGTATTGTATTTTCTTTGTACTTATTCTGGGCAATCGAGGAACAATTGAGCTCCCTATCCTTTTGCTACTCTTCATGGTTAAGTGGAAAACTGACCTTCAGTCATCCACGTACATCTCGGACCAGTCAGGGCAGAGTAGAAGGGACTGTGTTAATTTGGCTAGTAGATCAGTGTATGTCAATGCTGAAGGTCCAATGAACACTGAACATGCTTTGTTATTTTGTTTGAAACCTTGCAAATCATGTGCATATCTGCTAGGAAATGCAGGATGTATCAGGGTCAATGAATTGTAGAACTGGTTTGCGCTTGTCAGTCAGTGCTGGAAAGCTCTATAAAGCAGTTAAAACCAAGGGTAGAGGTATTCTGGTCTAAACTCCGAACTGGTTCTATAATTATTAGATAAATTAATCAGAAAATAAGTCATGTGGTCAGTTTTGCTTTAAGTTTCAAGAATCGGATGTACCGGGTGAGAAAATCTTTATTAAGTTATGTTATTATTAGGCCATTGCTTCCATATATGAGTTGTGGTTGTTTCAACTGTGTAGCAGTGGTGCACATGTTAAGTATACCTGAGTTGCAGCACTCCTATGATGTCATTTTTAAACATGTCTGAAAAACCCATGGCAGACTGGTTTAGCTGATCCATTTTGTATGGGTTTGATTTGATTGCTTTCTCAGCACAAGGTCATGGTGATATGTCCAGCTCAGCGGTCACTAGCAACAACCGGACTAAGTATCTTCATTTTCTTGGAATTAAACGTAAACCTGTATGTAGTAGCATGTTATATACAGACATGTTTCTTAAGAACTTATTTTATGTATTTGTACTATCCCTTCTGTTTGTTTTTCATATAGATCTCTCAGTTGTGCTGTGTGGTGTGGGGATTTTGTGTTTGTATTTTTGCTGTTAAAAATGAAACTTAAAGGCCTACAATAAAGTTGTGCAAAACAAAACAAACTGTGAAGGTGGGTTGTGAGATCACTAAAGTGAACCTGAATGGCATGCTGATAAAATAATTTGCACAGTGAAAGGTCAAGCCCAACGTTACTGTCAGCCTAAAACTGATGGTAATGTCTGGTTTTTAAACAAAACCTTGAACCCATGCAGGTTAGAGATCTTTTTTATGGACCCCTGTCATGAATTCCAGGAGCTGAAGTTTATGACATTTGAGTTATTTTTAGATGAAATTAGATCTAGATGTATTAAATATGGATGTGTATTTGATTTGAATGAGTGCCCACAAGATGAAGTCATGTCTCTCTGTGTGTTCAGTATATGCGGCCAGTCACCCCTATCTCCTCATGGTGTAAGTGGCAGCTCACTACCCGGTGGGAGGGAGATTTCAACTTAAGGATGATTTGGCTAATCTGCACTGATTCAAATACTATTATACCTGAGACCATACAGTATATTCATCTCTTTTTTCCTGTCTCACTCTGGCTTACTGCTGCTTTAAAGAGGTTGGTACTCCCCTGTTCCCTGATAATCCCTTTGATGTCTGTATTGATGAGTCTGTTTAAGAGGTTTAGTGTCATAGGTTTGGCCCTGTTGAGTTTCTTCCAAGAAAATACAAAGCTCTGTTCTGAGCCACCAGGCTAGGCTGTGTGCAGGGGCACAGAAGGGCCTTGCTCTAGCTTAGATGTTGAGACTGGCATTGGGCTGGGCCTCTCAGTGGCAAGAGCTGTGCATCGTCGTGCCAGAAAGTCACACTCTGCCTCATGTACCCATTGAGGGCATTGCTTGAATAATCGTAGAGTACTAAATGGTTTGCCTTCCCACCATTTCCATCCCTTTTTGTCATTCAAACAGATGAACACAATCTCCCTTTTGTAAGACTATGGAAAAACTGAGTTTAGTGAATACAATAGAACTCTTCACTGTCTTTGGGTTGTCCAAAGTTGAGGAGGTTGTTTGGGATGATGAACTATGTTTGGCTCTGAAGCACTGAAAAGCTCTGTTAACATCATTCATTTACTGCATCAACTCAATCTTATGTATATTTATTTAGTTGCTTACACTAAATTGTTATTGTTTACTTAAGGAAATTACATACAGTGCCTTGCAAAAGTATTTATAACTCTTGAATTTTGGAAATTTATATTGCAATATATTTTTATGGAATACATTAAAACAAAGTGTATAATTGTGAACTGGAATGTTAAACATACTTTGGTTTTTAAAAGTTTTTGAAGTAAAAATCTGAAAAGGATGGTGCACATTTGTATTCAATCTCCCTGGGTCAGTTCTTTGTACATCGACACTTAAGGACGGGAGTTTGATGAGTTCTTTACCATTCAATTGTAGTTTTGGCTGTATGTTTGGGGTCGTTGTCCTGCTGGACGTTCCACCATTCCCCTAGGCTCAAGTCTTCTGCAGTCTATAAAAGGTGATCTGTCTGGACTGCCCCGTGTTTAGCTCCCTGTTAATCTGACCAACACCCCTGTCCCTGCTATGTGAAATGTTCTCCCACTGCATGGCCATGTTTTCATATGTTTTCAGTTTTTCAGGTTTTGTTTTCAGTTCAATATTGTTTCCATCTTCTGATGATGGATTGAACAATGCTCTGTGGGATGTTCAAAGCTTGGAATGTTATGTTTTAACCTAAAGCTTAAAATATAATTTTATACCCAAACCCTGCTTTTAAATGTTCCACAACTTTATGATTTGTTCCTTGGTCTTGATGATGCTTTTACTGAACCGCTGGATTTATTCGAATTATTCTGAGATTAAATTACACAGAAGTGCACTAGATTTACTAATAAAGTGACTTAAACTTGTCAGGATTAAGGGGGCTTAAGCATTTGCATGCCACTTTTTTGTAAAAAAAAATAAAGCCAACAATGTTGAACAGTCCTCTGTTGGTTGATCATGTATAATAATAATAATAATAATGAAAAACATTGAAGTTTGTGGTGGTAATGTGACAACAAATGTGAAATGTTTAAGGTTTATGGATACATTTACATTGCACTGTTATAGTAAATTGTGTTTTTATCTTTACTGAGTCGGAATTTTTCTGAAATCTGAGAATTTAACAAGATATTTGTCTATAATTCAGTTTGCCACTCCCTCCTGCAGCATTTCTTGAGTGCAACTTAGATTAGTCTTTCTTGAGCCTACAGACAGCAGAAAGTCTTTTAACATGATGTGATGATTCACTGCAAAAGTAAAAACAGTTTTGTATAAAACATAAGGATTGGTTCCCGTGTTTAACTCAAATATATAATGTAAATCCCTCTAAAGCTAATTAACATTTATTCTCTGGTGGAAAGTTTTGAGCTAACAACGATTGTCACTTCCAATCCTTTGGCTTTGAGAATAGGTTCACCTTAAGAGTGATTGATGGCTTCTCTCTTTTTTTATTCCACGCTCTTTGGAACTGTCTTGTCAAGCTCTTTTGGTCTCATGAATGTGTATATAAATCCACTTGAAAGTTTCCAAGTTTTCCTCTTCCTTCCTTCCAATGAAAAAAACCTGCTTACGCTTGTAGTCTGCCCCTGTCTCCCTCTTTTTACTTCACTCTGTCATGGTGAAGGAATCTCTTGCTCAGAGCCAGCTTAACACGTGCAGTTCAGCTGAAAGAACTGAGCCTGCTGAATATGCACAGTTTTTCGGCTGTCATCCTAGTCGGGAGACTGCTGCTGAGGGCATTCATTTCAGGCCTGCAAATTAAATTGTTGCAGTCTAGCGCTAAATACATTTGATTGATTTCTTTCAGCAGAATGTTTATTGTATTAACCACCATTTTATGGAAAACACTAACCATGAAAGGGTAAGAAGTGACTGCAGTCATCTGGTACGACCAATGCATACTCATATGACAAAACAATGTCATATCTAATAACTTTATGATTATGAAGGTTTGCCCACTCCTCACTTAAAACATTGAGATGTTTGACCTTTTTTCTCCATGTACAGCCAAGTCACATCACTGCATCTTAATGAGATCAATATGTGTGCTATGACACCACCCAGGACGTTTTGGGTCATTGTCTTGTTGCAGGGTCCAGTTCTTTAGCTTAGTTTTTTTTTTTTTTTTTTTTTTTTTGTTTTTTTTTTTTTTACAAATTTTCTCACATTTACCTCAAACACCCTCTGGAAGTTGGAATAATTGATTCTATAGTGGTGTGCTGAGCAGGTCCTGCTGCCTTAAATGATCCCCAAACCATAACACTTCCAGTTTTGTGCTCATGCCCAAATGTGTTTTTCACATGAATGTATTCTATTTTTGGAAGCCACATCAATAAACATAGAAACATGCATTTAATTTTGAAGCAATCAGTTTTATGATACATTGGTTGATTTCTTCATGATTATTTGGTTTCCAAAGTCTTTGCATTATTTTTTTGTTAAAACAGGGAACTCCAAGAGGCCAGCCTCTTTTGAGAGCAGAGGGAATATGATTGAGGAGGTGGATTTTCTCAGAGCCACAATAAGTCAGCATCACATTGATGAAAACAACGCTACATGCAACAGCTCGACTACCCCACGGAGGAGCAAGCGCTTCCTCTCCTATCCTCGCTACGTTGAGCTGATGGTGACGGCGGATGCCAAAATGGCCCGTCACCATGGACACAACCTGGAACACTACATCTTAACAATCATGTCAGTAGTAAGTAAAATAATGCTCCTAAAATTATCTTTTTATTTTGTTTGGACTTTTTCTTATTGTCATAACCTATGTATTAGACTGCATGTGTTTTCCTATCTAAGGAGCCAGTTACTGTGACTATTTTAGACTCTTGTTGCTATCATGTATGTAATTATGCCAGTTTTGAGCTTTTCAGTCCAGGTTTTGAGAAATAAGTTCTGCACACAGTACGAAAACTGTACAGAATGTAAACTTACATGAGCAGTCTGTTAGGTGTTTGCTAGTGTGCTATTCTTAGCCATCTAAAAATAAGATTAATAAATAAATAAATAAATAAGAGTAAGAATAAATGAGAGTAAGAACGTAGGCCGACTAGTAAATCGAGAGCTTTGCCTTTCGGCACAATGGACCAGTACAGCGTCCGCATTACTGTGGCGGGTCACCAATCCGTCTGTCGATCTCCCACTCCATTCTCCCCTCATTTCCTCCAACTTTCCTCCAACCCGGAGAGGGCAAGCCACTCTTTACCAAGCCCCATGGCCTTGGACTTGGAGAAGCTGATACTTACCCCCGCCATTTGCACTTGGCTGTGAACCATCCTAGTGCTGTAGATCTTGGCTAGAAGAACCCTGCGGGACCAGGTCCGTCTGCGAAAAGGAGAGACAAAATATACTAATATATTTGTGTTAAACTTTAATATCTGTGCTGTGAATCTTTTAAGGTGCGTCTTGCTAAATAGAAACATTTTGATGTACATAGCCTCAAATCAGAAAGTGTTTTCCTATAGGTTAATGATGATAGCTGTAGCATATTGGCCTTGTTCCCAAAACAACTTAGCAAACCCATGTTGGAAAATCCAACCTTTTACAAGGTTAAGTATTTAAATGAGGCATCCAGAACAAAATAAAAAGTGCTTCATAACTAAATAGTATTTATAAGGAGTGAGACTATAAACATGTTTGTTTGCACCAAGTGTTTAAAGCATTTCTAGTCTCAGAGATTACAGTTAAAAGTCTTGCTTGTAAATCTTTAGGTGTCTTCTGCTTAATGCAACTCAAACCCCAGTAGCAGTTAACTGGGCCTATTCTGACTCTTTATGAGTCCTAAAGCAGTTTTAACAATCAGTCCACTCACAGTCATTAAATGTCGTTAAATGTCTTAGTCAAGAGTTGGTCTGAACTGTATGTTCCTTCTGCCACCTTTCTCCAGTTTCATTAACAGCAGATTTAAAGCACTTATTAACATAAGAGAGAGTAATGATTGTCAATGTTGTTTTGTTGTTAGAAAGAGGTCAGTGATAAATGTGTTAACTAAGTATGAGTCAGTATTAGTCCCATGGTGTGATATCCTTCAGAGAAAATCCCACGGCATTTACACAAAAATATACAGTAATATTTGCTGAAGCAGAAATGCAACGAATGTTCCTGTTAATGCCTAAAATATAGGTTTATTATTTTAGTGTTGACAATGTTAGCTATAACACTGATCTTTTGTTTTTTGATGTAGACTTCGCACAGAGGTCTGCAACAGGTAGCCTGGCTCTCTGGGCTTTCCACTGTGGCTCTTAATAACTTTGACTAAAAGTAATATAGAAATTAGTTGTTGTTGTTAGTGTGCAGACATAGAAAGGTAAGACAATGCTAGTTTTAGTAGTTTTGGTGTATGAAATTTCCACAATAGTGACACCTTGAAATAAGAAATTATTTTTGTGTTTTGCCATCAGATTCCATATTAACTTCCCACTTAATTACCCATCTTTTCAGGAAGTTCTGCAAACCAGAGAAACTAATTCTTTGTTTCTAAAGTTAAAATTTTCCATGATCTAAAACAAAATGTATGTACAAGTATGGTACTTTAATGGTAAAACAAGCCAATCTTATATCATAGATACACATAAATGATGAAAAACTATTGTTTTTTCAAAGGTCCTTTTAGGTTTTGGTGGGGACCATCGACGTGTGGCAGGGTAGAAAGCTGGAATTGAACCCACAGCTTCCCTATTGCAAGATGACTACTCTTTAAATGATCCAAAGTCACTCTTTTAGTTTGTCTGTCCATGTCTTTTGTGATTGAAAGTATTCCCAATTTGTCTTTCTTCTAATAATAGGGAAAAGTTTAGCAGACCAATTTTGGCCAGCTGATCAGCAGGACGTGTTAACATGTGAGGGAGGGGCAGTGCTCTCTGCGCTACAATGCTAGAGGAAACTTGTCTCAAACTTATTTTGCGCACAGCTACAATTAATTTGCAACTGCTGGTCGGCTTCCACATAAAATCTGTTGACTATTTGTAATAATTATAAAAACTAGTGTTAAATGTCAGGACAGATACCCAAAACTAACTTTCATTTTAATATATTTGTCTAGTAACAATTACAATGCCACAATGAATAAAATAAACATAGACCGATCACCAATGCTGGCTGATTCACGGTTTTCTTTGCGATCTGATCTGCTGATTCCAATTTTCTTTCAAAGAACTATGATGTATGCAAACATTTAAACTATACATTTAAGAAAAAGTTTATATGGGTTCTTTAATAGATGTATTAGCTTTGAATCCAACAGACGAAGAAAACAGAAGAATTCACAAGATTATTCTGATATACATCAAGGCACATGCTTCTAACCTGTATATGATTTGTGCTAAATTTAAAACAAAGTGCACCAACAAACATTTTGGCTGTTGGTGTTTGCAAAGTTTAAGAGCAGAAGTTTTAATATATTTAATTAACAAAAAATAAAACATGTTTTTGCAGTATTTTATCTTTGATCACCTAACCAAAAAATTTTTACATTACTGGATTAAAATACCTTAATAGTCGTAACTATTTTGTTAAATGTTACAGCAACTATTGAAAGCAATCAAAAACTTTTCATGAGAAAAATACCAAAAAAACTAAAGTTAGCAAACAAGTTGGAATGTGTTATGTAATTAACAGACAAATTGTTTTAGCTGCTCTTTTGCTAAAACATAAACGTACACTTGCAGTGAGACATTGTTGTGGCCATCATGGGTATGAATGTCATATTAATTTTAGGATTTTATTGTTCCATCTGAACCATTTATTTTGGGTGTAATGATTATACAACATCCAAAAAGAAGAGTTGGATCCAAAAGCTTGAATTCATAGAAGATTTTCCCTTATCCAAATTTCAGGGTTAAGATTGTACACAAAATCTACACACCCCCAATAATTTGATTAAATGTGACTTTTTTCTAGACCATATGCTTTGTGTTGCCATTAACAAGCTCTTTTCATAATTTTGGGTGGAACTTTAAAGAAAAGGTCTTGTATAGATATTTGGAACAGTTTGTCTTTTATGGATAGTCTACAAACCAATTTTGATTGTTTTAATGATCCCTGCCTTGTTAGAACACTCCACTGTGTCCACATTTCAGATGCCTCGCTGTTGATTTGTGGTGAAGTTGATGAATTTAGAGGTAGTCGTTATTTGTTTTTCCACCCACTTTTTGCAAAGGACAAGAACCAATGCTAGGAAAACACTCACCATGTTGCCACCACTACTATGCTTTACCCTTAGTACAGCATTTTGACCTGTAAACCGTGCCTTGACTCCTCTAAACATCCTTCTCGCATTATTGTTGTTCATGTGGAAAGCTCTTTAAAATGCTTTCTTAAAAGCCCAAAATCAAGATGACATTTATGTTGATGATAGATGAATGTAAACATCTGACTGAAACATTTGCATGTACTTGACTGATAGAGGAATATTAGCAGCATACCTTTAAAACATTTATCTTTAAAATATTTATCTGCAACTTTGTTCATGTTTTTCCATATATTTGTATGTGTGTTTAGCTAATATCTTAGCTAACATCTTAGATCCTGCAGGCTATAGTGCTTTCAACCTCTGATTTTTTCACTAGAGCAACAGGAAACAGACCAATATCTCATATGTCACTCTTAGAATAAGAGCTTGCGAAGACATGCTCCCTCTGTGTAGTCCGAGACCACATTTGCCTCCCCTCAGGCTAAGACAAGCTAAATGTTTATGGTGGACTAATGAGTTCCTGTTATGAGGCCGAACGCATCCCCGGGGAACCACTGGCACACCGTGACAGGGGTGCTCAAGAACAGCTGAAGAAGGATGAGATATCTTGCTGGCAATCTTACCCAAACTAAGGCCTTTTTGCTCTTAATAAACAAATCAAACCAAAAGAATAGTTAGCAAACTATGCAAAACGGTTTTCTCCTAAATACTGCACTGGGTTCTGGGACTGGTTAGTGGAGATTTGCATTTTTTTTGTCTGTGTGTTTTGTCTCTGTTACAGGTTGCAGCGGTGTACAGGGATCCCAGTGTAGGAAACCTCATTAACATCATGATTGTCAAGCTAGTCATCATCCACAATGAGCAGGTGAGTACAAGGATCCTGAATGCTGGGTGAATGCGGGTCTTCAGTATGGCTGACGTCATCGCAGGTGTCTCTGCTTTGGATTTATTTCCAAGGGGCCTGCTTGAAATTACCCCGCCTTCCTTGTCAGTCTCAAGTCTCATGAGAGGTTTCCTTGGAGAACAAGTGACACTGTTGTAAAGCACCTGCAAAAGAGATGTAGCAGTAGGGATGCATTCTGGATGCAATCTAGACTTAGACAGATTTTGCAAACTTCCTTGAATGTAAGGGGGTATGGTCAAAATAAGAAAGTGGAAAATAACAAAACAAAACAAAACAAAACAACATCAACTGTTTGGAATTCATTCAGGAGAACCTTTCTTACTCAACAGCAGTTTAAAGAGCTATTTCAGGAGTTTTGAAGTGAGTTGCTCTAAGAGGTTATAAGTAGTTATTATCCAACCTGCAGTAAATCATTTTCTTACCATTTTCATTCAATCCAAAAACCGACTTTTACAGTCTAAGATCTCAAATAGTGGATTATAAAAACACCAGGAATGTCCAGATAAAAATGTTATGTTCCTGATAACAAATGAAGACATTTCATCAAAGTGGATAAAATCAATCCAATGTACCTATGCTTGGAAACCTTACAGATTGTTGGTGGATATCTGACGGCAGCGGGCAGAGCAGGTCACGTGTCAGACAGGGAGCTCCTGCAGCCTCATTTTTTTACTGAGAATGTTATTGTGTTGGGTTTAAAATGCCTCAATTTTGAGCTGAAAAAAGATATTTGATCAATAATATAATGAGCATGAAGTATTTTACAGTTTTGCAAGCTGTGCCCAAGATAAGAGGCTAAAAATCAGCCACGGAATGCCGCAGACCTTAAAACAATAACAGGTATCAGGTACTGAATATCATCAGGGAACCCTGGTACTGATCATTTACCGATCATGCCTAGCTAGTGTTATTTTATGAATTGTTAATCACCCTTATGTTACTGTTGGATCGATATTTATCTAGAATTGAGCGATTAGGTACACAGGAAATGGAGGTAAGGAAGTGGTGATCTTCCTGTGTGAAACACATACTGAGAACGGAACCTGAAAAGACTTTCCAGTCGTCTCTGATAAAATTGTAATGTTCAGTAACCTAAAATAATATATACTGTATATTATAACAATTTAACTAACTGCTATTTTATCAAGTGTTAAGCCACTTTACATTTTATAGCAGTCGGGTTCTCCTCAGAAACTCTTTATTTTCTGTTCTCAGTAAGTGTTTCACACAGTAAGATCATTGATGCCGGACTGCCTCCAATTGCTACTTCCTGTACAAAAAAAGATAATTGACTTCTCTGTAAAAAAAACTTTTAAAGCAAATAGGAGGACAGTTTAAAGGTTTATAAAATAGTGTTTGCTGAAGTTTTTGTTATTAGAGTTTTTTAGAGGTGTTTGCCTCAGTACTCAGAACCAAAGAAAGTTATCTACTTCAGGTACTATACTTCTAAGCTTTTAACAGAACCACACTTGTTAACTATACTGAGCATGTTCCTTTAAGTAAATCTGGGATTACTGTACATCTATTGACACCTATTCCACTGAAACAGGAAGGACCCACTGTGAGTTTCAACGCTGCCACTACGCTCCACAACTTCTGTGTCTGGCAGCAGAGACAAAATGTCCAGGACGACAGCCATCCTTCTCACCACGACACAGCGCTTCTCATTACCAGGTACACACTCATCTGCAATGCTGTCCCTTGAAACATTTGAATCCAACTTGTTCAATCAAAGACACATGTAAGAGTGTTATTTTTCTTCTTTTTCCAGGGAAGATATTTGCCGTGCAAAAGATAAATGTGACACTTTAGGTAAACTTCAGCATTTTTTTTGTAAGAATATCTTCATCTTCAGGTTCTTTTAAATGAAATGTCCACCTCACTTGCAACAGCTCATAACCTATTTAGTAATGTGTGTATGGCACTCGGTCAGCTAATAATATTAAAGGGGGCTAATCTTTTTTTAGTTAAATCACCTTTAACGCCTAAGCATATTTTTTTCAAATAGCTACATTTGTACGTGTGTTTATGTGTGTCTGTAGGGCTCGCAGAGCTCGGCACCATGTGCGATCCGTTCCGCAGCTGCTCCATCAGTGAAGAAAATGGAATTAGTGCCTCCTTTACCATCGCTCATGAGCTGGGGCATGTGTAAGTTTCACTGTAGAGCCTGAAGCAACCTCTTTCACCTTTAAACACACACACACACACACACACACACACACACACACACATAGTGCATGCCTGCAAAACCCGTCTCACCCCTCACAGCCAGCCTTGACAACAAAAGCTCCCTTATAAAGAGATGCAGGGTACAGCAGCCACAGGTGCAAAACATAATAAAGCAAAAAAAAATTACTCTTAATAACACACAAGCCTGTAATACATTACTGTACAGCTCAAGTCAGCCCTGTGAGCCTTGACAATGACAAGGTTAGCTGGATTTTAGTGTGGATATAATTTAAAAAAAACCTACAGTGCCTTGCAAGAATATTTACATTTTGTCACATTACGACAAATTTCTGTGTACTTTGTATGTAATTTTATGGGAAAGACTAAGACAAATCAATTATCTTTTCACATAATTGAAGTGAAAAGAAGCGTTTAAGACATGTTTTACAAACCAAAAACAAAAAAACTGTGCCGTCCACTTGTATTTAGTCACCTTTACTCTGATACCCCCTAAATAAAATCCAGTTTGTATGTATATCATTATCTCTTATGTGCTTACAGGGAGATTAAAATGGACTTATATAATTATTAGGTGATTTCTGAATGCAGTTGGTTGCATTGTAGTTTAGTTTCTGGTACCATAGTAAAGGGGAGTAAAGCATTAACACAAATACAACAGTCAAACACAGAACAAACAAGTAGAAGGCTACGTATTGGGTGTTCACTCTCGACCCACCCTCTTTTCATTTACCCAGAGGCAGCTAAAATAGCATGTGGATGTCGCAGTGCAGTCATGTGCGAGTTGTCTAAGGTGGAGTGACAGCCATGCTGTCACAATGTGCGTGTCTGGCAGAGATGCTGTTTTCACAACAAGCAAATACTGACACATGTGTCAAGTTAGAAAACGACCTGTATAAATTATCTGTCTCAAAATGGCCAAGTCAAAACACATGACCTTATCTCCAGTATGGAGTACTGCTTATTTCAAACATTCCTCTGAGGCGAAATCCTGGTAAATCACGTTTTCTCTTCACTCTTGCGATTCTGGTTTCAGGTGATTTTAATAAGGTGCAATTTGAGAAGCATTATTTTCTACTTCTTCCTTAGATTTGGAGCTTAATTCATAGGTCACTTTCCATCTCTGAAAAGCTCACTCTTTGCCAAGTTTTCTGTTTTCTTTTTCTTCTTTTGTCTTTTTCTGCCCACCTACTTTGCAGAGTGTAATCAGGGAAATAAAAGAGAGATTTTCTTTCTTGTCTGGCTGCGAATAGTGAAAAGAACCAGTGTCAGTCTGTTGCAGCTTGAGAATGGCAGATATTCTTCTACCTCCTCTGTCACGCTCACACATTCTTCCAGTGGAGAGACTGAACCAGAGCAGCAGCAGATGGAAGGGTCTCACTCCTGCCCCTCTTTTTTCCCTCGCAACCCATGTGGATCTGTTTATGCTAAAGTTCAAGCAGCTGGAGGCCCAGTTGACTGACTCTTGCTGAGGGTTGATGGTGATGTGAGCCCTCAGGAGTGTTCAGCGCTCTGGGAAAGCCAGTGTGAGGTGGTGGGAGCCACTCAAGAGCGCTGCAGATTAGAGAAAGATTTAGCCTAATGGATGGGAGGCCTTTCTCAGATGACTGCGAGAACGTGTGATTGCTAAGAGCCATTGTGGGGATTTAACCCCCGTCACTTGATAGCTGTTAAAAGTGATGTGGATAAGGGTTCTGAAGTTTTTCAAGCAAGTTTTCAACATTTTGCTTTGTTATTGCAGTCAGTATTTACAAGAGGAAGTTTCTCTTTTCTGCATCATGTTTGCACAACTACTATTTCATTTTTAGTGGAATAAATATATAGGAGTGAGAAATACTGCGTGCTGTAAAAATGCTTTTTGTCTGTACAACACACAGAACAAAAGAACACCAAGTGAGTTAGGTCCTCCATCTGCAGCCTGCACTTACTCAGCCCAGAGCCTTTGCCAATTTAAGTTACAGTTTAGCTGGACATATGTGGTCTTCAGAGTTGTCTGGTTTTTTTCTGTTTAACTTCTTACCAGCTTGTCAGATTTATTGGACAAGTAGCATTTAGTTGAGAGTCTGCCAACGTACAGGTTTGGGTTATGGCTGAGCAATTACCTAAAAAAGCCCACCAGTGCAACCATTTAGTCTGAAAAGCTAGGATAACCTGGTCTAGGTTCTTAGTGTTATAACTTTAATCTTGTCCAAAGTCCCCAAAAATTGTGAATTAGCCTTTTACAAGACTGCCTAGTTGTGAGGTGTTTGTAGCAAGGAATCAGAGAATCTAGAAACAATTTTCAACTTATCACACATATTCCCCATTGAATTTAAGTTTTGACTTTGATTAATCATTTAAACACATGGATATGCTTCAAACCAAACCATTCCATCATAACTATAGCTTTATATTTGGGATTGTTGTCCTGCTAGAAGGTGCGATGTCCTTTGCATGATTGTCCTATTATTAGCCTAACCCATCTTCCCATCAACTCTGACCAGTTTCTCTGTTCCTGCTAAACAAAAGCATACCCATAAAGAGCATGATGTTCTATCCCCTACATGGGTTGTAGCAACCTTTAAATAGAACCTCTTATGGATTCTGCTCAGGTTTGTTTGTGTCACTCGACCATCAAGGCCAGACTTGTGCACTATAAATACCAGTCAAGAAAATCTCCCACCTGAGCTATGGATTTCTGTAGCTCATCCACAGATACAGTTGGCAATTGGTGAACTCAACAGACTAATTAGGGGATTTCTGAAGGCACTTGGTTGCATTGGATTGTGTTTAGGTGTATGGATTGTATAAAGGGGGCTGCATGCCACACAAAAAGGTGGACAAACATGATATGTTCTTTCACTTTACAATTATGCACTGCTTCATGATCGTTTATCATATATCATTCAAATGCCATACATTCTATTTTGTGGTTGCAATGTAAAAAAGCTCAAAGGGTATGAATACCTTTGCAATGCAGTATATACACAAGTCCCGGTTCATGCAGCACTGCTTTTGTTTCACAGATCTTTGACAGAGATTTCATTACAGAAACATGTTTTTCTCATGCAGAACATTCATCTAATAAAACTGCATATTGGGATTAGGAATAATGGACTTACTTTGTGAAGAGCTCAAATAAAATTGTGACGTTGTGGATGCCATAAACAGGACTATGTTCTTTATTGACCTAGCCGTAAAACTGTCTGATTTATAATCAAATACTAAAAGCCTGCCGTGTCACGATTTTCAGCTAATGTAATTATTTTATGAGTCAGAAACACACCTTAAGACTCTTGAATCACTTCAGTACTTTTTATGAAAGAAGGAAGTTTAACTGAAGTCCATCAACATACAGTGGCATGCAAAAGTATTCACACGTCAAACCTCAGTGTATTTTATTGTGATTTTATCTGAACACAAAGTAGTGCATAATTACTTGATAAGACGGGATCTGAATTAGTAAGTTGACTGGACCTGTGTGTAATGTAATCTCAGTATAAATTCAGTTCTTCTGTGAAGACCTCAGAATCTCTGGACAGAACAACTATTAGTCTTGCACTGTTGGTGAGATGCAACCAAATGTGAGCTTCCTGGCATATCCCTATACACAAAATGGTATGAGTGGAGGGAAATCTAACCCTACATATCAATCACACTGAGTACAGCATCACCAGGGTGAAATATAGTGGTGGTAGGATCAAGGTGTGGGGATGCTTTTTTTCATTAGGGACAGTGAATGGACAATGAAATTGATATATCAAAGCATATTTATGTGTTCAAAGGCACAGCTAACGTCTGGCCCAAAATGCATTTAGGAATTAGTGGCAAGACTTGAAAATGTCCATTACAAAATGGCCTCAATAAAGTCTTTAGTCAAATAGGCGGAATACAAATGAGTGCCACACTTTACAGATTCCGGTTTGTAGAAACATGACAAAATCCTAAATTAGTTCCTTCCACTTCACAATTATGCACTTTGTGTTCATCTGTCACCTAAATCTCCAGTAAAATATACTTAAGTTTGTGGTTGTAACATAACACAATATTGTAAAGTGCAAGGGGTTTGAATACCATAAAATTACCATCTTCGTTCACCAGAGTTTACCTTTACAGGCTGCTGACACTGTTCAGGGTGGGTTTGATTTTGTTAGTGTTATCCAGCAGCAGCCCTATCTGCGTGTGCAGAGCTGACTTTGCCAGAGGCTTAATAATTTCTTGGGCATTTGCCCTTAGGCCCTTGGCCCCTGCAGAGTGGGCCTCATGCCAGCCGCGCTGGATCGACTATCAGGAACAGAACCAGAGTCTGTACAGTATGTGCGCTGGCCCACATCCTGTTATAAACATCTGAGACATCATACAGCTACATGGATTCCTATGTGTATAAATATAAGTGTGCTGCTCTGTGTGTGTGTTCATTGGCATTAGGGGCAAGCTACAGGACAAAATTGGTCTTGGACCACACTGTGCAGGACAAGATATAAAAAGACGTGTTTTATAAGCCCGTAGTTCAATACCTCATAACAGATGTTAGTGGGTTTTCTTATAAAGAAAATAATCATCTCTTTTGGCATAATATAGCCCTGTGCACTTCTATGTATTTACACTGAAAAGTCATATACAGTATATGTGTGTTACAGTTAGGACCCCTACAACTTCTCTGCTTTAAGCCCTTTGAGAATGTGAGATGGTGAGCTTTGGCCTCTGAAGGGGTGAGCTGGAGGTGGTTCTCACCAGTGTAGTGAGGTTAATAGATGCTGATGAATGGAAAGTGACAGTTTACATAAAATGTTGCTCCCCCTACTGGCCATTTAAAGTTGCATTAAAAAGCTAATCCTTCCTGTAAAGATGTAAAGATTTGATTCTTGAAATGTTTGGGAATGTTTTAGAGATAGCACAAGTAAGAAGGTTTATTTATTTAGGAATGTGGAAATGCAGACAATGGAAAGATCCAATGTGTGCTGCATGACAATGGTGTGTGTGTGGCAGGTGGGTAATATAACCTCTCATGATATTTATCACTCTTATTTCAACAAAGCCATTAAAATGGTCCTAATCACTCTTTGTTTCTAATCCCTTCTTTTTCATCTCTCTACATCAGGTTCAACATGCCTCATGATGACAATCCCAAGTGCAGAGAGGCAGGCATGAAGCACCAGTACCACGTCATGGCTCCTACCCTCAACTATGATACCAATCCTTGGTCATGGTCCAAGTGCAGTCGCAAGTACATCACAGAGTTTCTAGAGTATGTACATCTGGCTTCTCTGTTATGTTATGTCTCTGTTAAATACACAAACCTCAATTATTTTATTTGAATGTTATATTATTGACCAAGTCTGAAAACTAGTGTGCATTTGCATTGTGCTCCCTTTGCTCTGATATGGACCCTAAAAAACCCATTGCAGCACAGTGCCTCCAGAAGTCACATAATTAATATATAGAGCCCATCTGTGTTTGTTTTAAATACAGTTTAAATCCAGCTGTTCTGTAAAGGCCTGAGAGGTTTGCGAGAGAACTTTAGTGAACAAACAGCATCTTAAAGAACAATGAAGTTCTTCTAATAATGTGTCTTATAATCTAACAGAGTTAGATTATAAACAACATCAAAAGCTTTGGAAATCTCTCAGAGCTCTGTTCAAGCAATTTACAGAGATGGAGTATGGAGTCTTAAGAGTATGACACAACTGCAAACCTACCAATACATCGTTATTTACCTAAACTGACAGCACAACTGGGAGAGCTTTAATCGTAGAAACAGCCAAGAGGCCCATGGTACCTTTTGAGGAGCTGCAGAGATCTACAGTGGGAGAATCTGTTGGGAGGCCTAGTATTGATTATGTATTCCACACACCAGACTGTTGGAATACTGCAGGAAGAAAGCCACTGTTTAAAGAAATGCATAAGAAGTTCCATGTCAACTTAGCTACTAGCCATGGAGGTGAAACAGCAGATATGTGGATGAAGATATTCTAGTCAGATGAAAGCCAAAATTAAACGTTTTGACCTATATTCAAAACACCTACCCAGTTAAAACATGGTGGTGGCAACATTTTGTTGTGGGGATTCTTTTCTTAAGCACTGGCAGGTTAGCTGTTCCATGCACACCACACATTGGCAAGACGTCTGTAGGAAAACTAAATTTTTATTTAGGGTGTCAGAGTGAAGGGGGCTCAATACAAATCTATGTAGCTCAATTCCGACTTTTATTTGTAAAAACAGTTAAAACCATTTATAGTTTTCCTCCTGCTTCACAATTATACTATACACACACATGCAGTTATACTACTTATGGGTTGTTCTGTCTGTCACATTAAAACCAAAGAAAATACATTGAAGTTTGTGGTTGGAACATGAAAAAACATGACATAGTTAAAGCACTCTATAGCACTGAATATTCTGAACAATTCCCAGTTCTGTGTTTTTCTTACTTTTGGCAAGAACTTCTTTTGTAGCTCACAATACAAATAGCTCTTATTTCCCCATCAGAACTTTAAAGACAGGTGGGTGCAATATATAAACCGTGTGGAGTTGTTATTGCCTGGCGTTGAAAGAGTATTTCCTGTTTGAATCCGGGGTGGGGGGGTTGGGGTGTGTGTGTTGGGGTTCTGTCTCAGCTGACCTGAGACATAGATCTGCTCTACCCCCTCAACCATCTATTTGCTCAAACAGGACGTAATACTCACGCCAGCCTCCTATTCCGTAACTCCTCATTCGCAGCGTGGTCAGCAATCCTGCAGAAGAACTTCCTCTATAACTGGGAAATGTCGGTTGTCGTACGATCCTCCCTCAACATGACCCTTTCATCCTCCCCTTCTTTTCCACTGGTAATTGTGGGGGCCCATTCTCACAAAGAACAGCCTTTCTGTTAAACAGATGCATCTTTAGCGCACAGCCCTGTTAGGCGCTGCCTCACTTGGAGTTGCACTTTGCATAGTTTCCAGTCAGCAATGACCTTAGCATTGAGTGGTCCGAGCTATCAGCCCAACATGAGGAGAATCCCTATATAGCTCTTTATTATTTTGGGTGTGTAATAAAGGCGTTTGAGGAAAAAAACAGTAGTTATGTGACTTTCTGATGCATTATTTGAAAACTTGGTAGAATCATACAGACATACAGTATGAAGTCATATTCAATGAGTTAGAATATTATTGAAAGCTTCATTGTTTATTTCAGTAACTCACTTTGCAAGGTGAAACATATTGCGTAGATTATTTACACACTGTTTTCAAGCCTTTTTCTGTTAATTATGATGATTTTCCTCTTAAAGCTAATGAAAACAAAATTGGAATATTACATCAGACTAATAGAAGAAATTTAGAAATGTGATCTTAATGTATATTAAATAGGTACCTTAAATCTAACAAATGAGCCTCATATTCTAATTTATTGAATATGACTGTACAGTGTAAAATGCAGGTATAAATAGAGAAAAGCAGCCATTCATGGTGGGAAAAGTCCTTCAGTGTTTTTGAAGTATTCCTCAAGCCTACAATATGGGAGCATTGATTCCACCCATCATTTCTACAGTACCACTTCTGCTCAGTGGGCTGACCTGGTCAAGTACATCAGTGTTGTGGCGAGCTATTATCAATGAAGAGCCAATTCAGTTCTAGTCTTCCCTGCCCCTTTAACATTTTCTCATCACAGGCTAAAGGATTCCTCTTCTGAATCTCTTCTGAATTCTAGAATTGTGCCGCTCAAGGTGGCAGCAGGTTGGAGTAGCTCTGTTACTTTTGATTCTGATTTATTCTTTTTTGGGAACTATGCCTCTTGTGGTGGATACAGTTGATTTTTTTGGACGACTGTCCTCTCCGATGTTAGATGCTGGTGATGCATTGCCATGGCAACGGGGTTGTTTCTTACAACCGGGAGCCGCTGATTAATATCTCAAAAGCTCAAATAATACTTCAACTACAACGCCAAATCCCCGATGAGTTGAAAAGGAGACGCCGTGGATGCAGAGCAGGAGCTAAGAGAAAAAAGAGAAGGAGGAAGTTCAAACCATCTTTTCCGTCGATTATGATGGGCAATGTGAGATTGTTGGGAAACAAGTTGGATGAACTCCAAGCCCTACAAAGGACCCAGCCAGCGTACCGGGAATGCAGTATTATGTGTTTTACTGAGACATGGCTGGGACGCACTGTGCCAGCCACAAGGAGAGGACATCAATGCCATGACTGAGTGTGTAACCGACTATATAAACTTCTTTGTGGATAACACCATCCCCACCAGAACCGTAAGATGCTTCCCCAATAACAAACCTTGGATCATCACAGACCTGAAGGACCTGCTTAACAAGAAAAAAAGAACCTTCAGAGAGGGAGACAGAGAATTATTGAGGAGTTTACAGAAGCAACTTAAAGTCAAGACAAGAGATAGCAAGGAGGTGTACAAGAAGAAGCTGGAGAGCAAGCTCCAGCAAAACAATATCAGAGATGTGTAGACAGGGATGAAGAAGATCACGGGCTTCAGGCAGAGGTATGATCGGACTGATGAAGGTCTGGACAGAGCCAATGAACTGAACACATTCTTCAATAGGTTCAGTTCAGAAAAAAGCTTCGCATCCTCCTCTCTTGCTCACAGCCAAACAGACATTCCACCCTCCTTTGACCCACAGCTGTCCAGTAACACCTCAAATTTTTTATCTTCCACCTCAGTCCTAGACCCTTCTGCTTCTACATGTTTGCCTTCAACCATATCAGAAGATGCTGATGCTTCCTTTGCTTTCCCTTTCCACCTGTGTGTCTCAAGAAGTCAAGTGAAGATGCAACTGGAGAGACTAAATCGGAATAAGGCTGCAGGTCCAGATCATGTCAGCCCTAGAGTCCTGAAGGCCTGTGCAGAGCAGCTCTGTGGGATTCTGCAGCACCTCTTCAACCTCCTGTCTTGTTCCGGTACCAAAGAAAACTCACCCATCAGTCCTCAATGACTATAGACCTGTTGCCCTGACATCCCACATCATGAAGGTCCTAGAGAGACTCCTGTTGGCCCACCTGAGTAAGCAAACAGTAAACCATCAGGACCCCTTTCAGTTTGCTTATTGCTGTGGAGTTGGATTTGAAGATGCCATCATACACCTGCTTAAACAAACCCGCTGTCATCTGGACAAAGCCAGCAGCACTGTGAGGATCATGTTCTTTCATTTCTCCAGTGCATTTAATACAATCCAACCTGATTTCCTTTGTCAGAAACTCCAGAAGACTCAGGTGGAGGCCTCAACAATCTCCTGGATCAAAGACTACCTGACAAACAGACCACAGTTTGTGAGACTGAAGGGTTGTGAGTCTAATCAGGTAGTCAGCAGCACAGGAGCACCACAGGGGACTGTACTCTCACCATTCCTTTTCACTCTGTACACCTCAGACTTCCAGTACAAGACAGAATCCTGTCATCTGCAGAAATACTCGGATGATTCTGCAGTCGTGGGGTGGATCAGAGATGGACAAGAATCTGAGTACAGGAAGGTGGTGGACCGCTTTGTGGTATGGTATGGAAACAATCATCTAATTTTGAACGTGACTAAAACAAAGGAGATGATTGTAGATCTTAAGAGAAACAGGAATAAGTCAAAAACTATTTATATCATGGGAGAAGAAGTGGAGGTGGTGGAGGAGTATAAATACCTCGGTGTTCACCTGGACAACAGACTAGAGTGGAGATGCAACTGTGAAGCCATCTACGAGAAGGGACAGAGCAGACTGTACTTCTTGAGGAAGCTTAGGTCCTTTGGTGTTTGCAGCAAGATGCTGCATATCTTCTATAAGTGTTGTGGAAAGTGTGATCTCTTCTGCCATCATCTGCTGGGGAAGCAGCATCAGAGCCAGGGACTTAAAAAAGCTCAACAAGCTGATAAAGAAGGCTGGTTCTGTTCTGGGGACTCCTCTGGAACCTCTGGAGATCATTGTGGAAAGACAGATTCTTCATAAAATGAAGAACATTATGGAGAACCCTGAGCATCCTCTTCATGAGACTGTCCTACGACAACAGAGTGTCTTCAGTCAGAGGCTTCTTCAGATCTGCTGTAAGACGGAGCGCTACAGGAGATCCTTCCTGCCCACAGCCATCAGCATCTACAACGTCTCTTTGAAGAAACCTTCACAATGAGCTACAACAACATTTCAATTCCCTTTGGGATTAATAAAGTATTTTTGAATTGAATTGAATTGAATTCTCCTTCCCTTTATCTCATTCTTGCTGTTATTATGTGTGTCACATTCCCACACCTGTAAGTTGATGAAAAGTGTTCAGTTGTACTGCAATGTTACTGTGTGGCCACATCAAAATAATAAACCTATTCATTACTTTTCTGGTTCTGCATTGGTTGATTTAAGCCAAAGCTATGAGATACAGATTTAAAATGCCATTTCCAGATTGTTGACACTCCACGGTTTTCCCTGTACTTGATAACACAGTGCCAGGGAGCAAAGATACAGCAATATCCTTAGATAAGCACTTCCTGCTGCCCTTCAATCTAGGAAGGGTCATAGGACCATTTCCAAACAAACTGTCCATCATTTTGTGGAGGGAAATATTATTTACAATTAAAAATATTTAAGAAATTTGGAAGTTTTCGTTGTAGTGGAGGTCCAAACAAATTCACCCAGGTGACACTGATTACAAAAAATATTTAAAAAAAGCCTAGAGCTCCAATTTAGACCATACAGGTTGAATGTTCAGGTTCATCACTTTAAAATTAGATAAACACTAAACAATTGTGCCTCATTTGGAAAGTTGTCAGTAAAAACATTTTCCTCTAAAAATAGTATGGCTGCATGATTTAGGTGTGGAAGATTGCAGATGAATGAGCCACAAGTCCTCTGAAGTGGGGTCCATTGTACTGAAGAGACCAAAGTAGTGATATTTGGTCATAATGCCCTGGACATTTTGTTTGATGTAAACCAAATAAGACACCTCATACCAGCTGTCAAGCATGGCAGGGGATAAATAATGATATGGGTTTGTTTGAAACCACAGAACCTTGTGGTCATTAAGTCCACCATAAAATCTTCTGTGTACCAAAGTATTCTACATTCAGAAGTAAACCCATCTGTTCAGATAACCAAAGCTTTGCAGAAGTTTGGTCATCAAGCAGACAGGTTTCCTAATAGAATGTCTGTGTGGGAAACAGTGCAACAGACCAATGAAGTCGTGCAGAAAACATTCAAGTTATTTCTGCTAAAGTTGGTTTTGAAAGCTACTGACAAGCTACTAAAGATGTCCCCTTTTCAAAACGTTGGGATGAAATGACCAAAACTATGAAAGTATTCGCCAAGTAGCTAACTGACAAGCCCCCGACAAAGTCCAGCTCTTTATTGTGGCAAGCTAACTGAATAGCCAACATGTCTCTGTAGAAAATAGTTTAATCTTGAATAGCTTCTCACAGCTTTTGTGCTTCTGCTGACTTTATTTTAAACCCCTCACTGATACTGGAAATAGCTGCATTCAGTGAATGTGTCCACATTAAAGACTGTTGTGGTTAGCACAACCTGGTAGTGTACAACTTGTATGTACAATCTGTTATTGTTTAGCTTCATACTGCATGACAAGTGCCCAGACTCCATATAAGACTCTATATAAATTTGTAATTAAACTCAGATTAAAGTCTCCAAAAGAGAGAGATGTGCTGCTCTAGGGACCTTTCCAAAAAAAGTTTATATTTCCCTTTCGAATTGACCACAATGACCCCTTCTGTCTCTGTAATAATCATTTGGGTTAGGACACTCAGATGACAAGCTGTTGAAAGACACTGCAATATAGAAGGGCTTGTATGAGTCTTTAACAAGCTGCCCTTTATTTTTCATTAACAGTACCTTCCACCACTGGTGTAGTCTTCATATACAGTCCTGCTAGCAGGCAGCGTAGGCTGCAGCTCCATACCTTACTGCTGGAAATGAAAGGACAAAGACACAAAGTGACTGAAACCCTGGATAATCCTGTATAATTATTAGCCTGTCACATCAGCTGGTTGCTTTGTGGAGCAGGTGTTTTAGCTGCTCAATCCAGGATGAGATTTGTCAGAGCAGTGCAGACATGTTGTGTAATTACACATCTATACATGTCTTATCTGAGGGTTTCCTTTTTTTCCCAAAGTAAACAAAAAAAAGAAGAGGTCCTTTGTTGCTTGGCTCACTTTGCAAATATGTTTGACTGGTGCCTTTTCACCGCCATGCAGCCTGATGATTGTACATGTTGGCTGCTGGTGCGTATATGTTCTTTCCAGCTGTGCCTTTGTTGTCTCTGTTACTGTTCTGTGGCCCACGGTGGTGTTGATTTACAGCACAATAAATTATTATATAGAAATATTCACAAATTTATTTAACTGCCCTTAGGATCAAAATTGTCAGAATATAAATCCTGTTCACTGATGTAAAATGCTGTTTTAAACCCTAAGAAATCTAAGTTTATTACAGACAATATTTACCAATAGACTTTAAGGAATTAATCTCTTTAGGTAACTGTCCAGACCACCCACAGAGGAAACATATCTGATGATGATCTTAGACAATGACAGAGACATGTTTACTTTGCCTTTATGTCAGACATGACACTGAGATGTTCAAGCTTTTTAGGGTCATAAAATACTCTATTACCTTGCAGTTTCTCTGTGAATATGCATTTCATGTTAACTATAGTAAGGCCTAGTGCTTTTCTCTTTAATTTTCTTTGATATACGTTCTTTCTGTCTGCCAGCACTGGATACGGGGAGTGCCTCCTGGATGAGCCTGTGGGCAGAACATATGAGCTTCCAAAACTTCTCCCTGGTCAGATCTACAATGCCAACAAACAGTGTGAACTGATGTTTGGTCCTGGTTCTCAAATTTGTCCCTATATGGTAAGTTGACATGCAATAAAATTAAGGAATAAAGTATTTTTTAAAATTAATCAAGACCTTAGAACATTACGCCCAAACCTATTCATATTCCTGACAAAGAAGTTGGTTTTTGATAGGAAAGGAGACAGGCATCTCTCAAAAGAAAATTAAATAATGTAAAATGTGTATAAATTTAGCCAAAAATTTGGGTTAGGACACTAACCCATGTGTATGTGTGCATTTATTCAAAACTGGGTTCTCAAAATTTCTTTATACGCTTTTCAATTATCAGTTGAAAAACCTCCTAAAGACGTATGACTAATGCTTGGCGTTACTGTATACTTACTGCTATCACTTTCTTTTCATACTAAAGCAATTGTGACTTTGGGATTTTATAGGTCATTAAAGGAAAGAAAACAGATGTTTCCAAGAGACAATGAGAACTGACAACATAATGAACACCATTGAAGAAGCAATAATAGGCAGATTTCCATTTTTTTGACCAATTTGTGAAACAATCACTGAAACATTCAGATTTCCTCATAGAAATTTTAGAATGCATTTAAATTAGATTTACCCTAATCATGCCTTTCCTGGCTGATTTTCTTTGAGGTCTAACTTGCTGATTCCAAGTTTGACAAATGTAGAATTTTTGACCCAGGACTTTGACCCATAGATAGTTTTGAATCCAACAGAAAAAGAAAGAAATTACAATATTGTCCCCATTTATACTTGAAAGCATATGTCCCTAACCTGTATTTGGTTTTTATTAAGTAAAAAAGCCAGAGAGTGGTTACATTTCTTAGATTCCATGCAAGTATTGATTAAGAAGGATTTTTCCATTTTTGACCAGCTGATTAGAAAAAATGGCAGATTCTAATCTCTGGCAGATTGACCAGTACATTTCATTTATCTATAGGCTACTCTATCATGGAAATAATAATTAAATACAATGATACAAACGTAATATTCAAAAATTCTTTTCTAAGAAATGTTTAAAAAATAACTTAGATTGTTTCTGTCCCAGATGCATTTAGAGTGGACAATCCCACAGTCAGTTGTGATTAGATGCATCTGTATTAATGATGTTTTTCAGGAGAAATGAAGAAAGGCTTCGTAACAATAAATGAAAGGATCACAAAAACCTTTTCAGCTGAGATTTGTTTCACTGCTCCAGGCAAAGCTCATTTGTATTTACAAAATGACAGTAATGATACAAATAAAGGAAATCTACCATATCCTGGCTGAGTAAAATTACTTTTGCCGAATACTCTGTCCATTAGTAAAAATAATTAGTGAGTGAGTTAGATAGAAATGGGCATGCGAAGTTTAGAAGAGGCTGAAACACAATTGTATTCTAAAAAAAGGTTTACTGTTAATGTTTTAAATTTCAGTCCTATTGAATCCTAGTCGTCATCTCAGTATCGATGTGTGTTTGGATGCAATATTTGGTTGGCTGTAATTTCAGGTGCATCACTGAAAACTCTGCTCTCTGATAAATATGTCTGGCCAGTTGGATGTGCTTTCAATGTCCTTTATGTAGAGTGTAGGGAGGAAAATGTGGGTTTATCATGATGATGTTGTCATTGCAACATCACAGCAGACAAACTGGGGGGGGGGGGGGGTGTCATCCTAAAAAGTAAATTCAGCTGACGAACAGCGTGTTTAAGCAGTTTTAAAAATACATTTGTGCTCGACTTTTTGTCTCGTGCTCCTGTTTATTATTTTTGTATTTTTAGGTTCGATATGATGCACCATCACACGATGTGAACACTTGCAATTTCTTCCACAGATTTGAAAAAGTTCCTGTGTAGACAAACGTTTTATTTGATGCATAGTCTGAGTAGGATTCAACCACGTAGACGTTGATGGTACTTTGGTTGATACGCATTAGTTAGAAGTTATAAATACATCATTTTGTTTGAGTAAACTAAAGTTTGCACTCTGACCTTCTCCATTTGTAGTCTTGTTTGAGTGTGGTGGAGGACCTAAATACAAGCAGGAGGCAGTCAGGAGGCAGTCTGGATTAATGTGAAATTTGACAAAAACAAGGAAACAAAAGTCATAAAACCTTTGAGTTTAAGGCAACTGAAAAAAGAAAATGAGCAACATAAACCCAGAGAAACACAAGAAAAAGGTAGAGCAGTAACTAACAGAACCTGATTAATGCAAAAAATGGACTAAAAGACAAAGGGACCAAAATACCCTAAAATAAAACATGAGAGGCCCAAAACTCAAGACCTAGAGATCCTAACACTAGCAATACTCATCAGGTGCCAAAAGTTACAGGTAAAATGTTTAAGTTTCAAAAGATTGTAACAGTAGTAGGCATTTTTTTGGCCTTGTCAATCCAGGTTTTACAGTGAATTGTTTTTAATTTTCACAGAAACAGTGCAAAAGGTTGTGGTGCACGAGCGCTGAGGGGGACCACAAAGGTTGTCGCACTCAGCACATGCCTCTGGCTGATGGGACTGACTGTGGTCATGGAATGGTAAGTTATTCTAAGTATATGCAGCATACTGTTTTTAATAAACAAACCACAATGTATGGCTTATAGTGTGAGGTCTGATCTGTTTAGCTGAAATAAACTCATATACACTGCCTTGTGAAAATATTTATACAGTTTGAACTTTTTCACATGTCAGGTTACAACCTCAAACTTCGGTGTATTTTATTGGGATTTATGTGACATACTGTGAAGTAGAAGGATAAGCATACAAAATCTGAAAAGCGTTTTATGTACATATATTCCGTTTTTAGTCTGATAGCCCTCAATAAAATATAGTGGAACCAACTGCCTACATAAATTACCTCATTAGTAAACAGAATAGGTTTCAGAGGTCCTTGAAAGTCAGGGATAAAGTTGTGGAGAGGTTTAAACAAGTGTTAGGTTACAAAACAATTACAACATAGTATACCCATTTGGGTGGCCAAATAACCTTCAAATATTTTTTGTAAAAATACCAAGCTATGAGTTTTTCAACCACCTGATCAGAATTAAAAAAGAGACAGGAGGAAATGATTGTGATTAGTAATGAGTTAAAAAGTACTTCTCCATAACCTGAGGGAAGGATTTTAGAGGAAGGGCAAAGTAATGGAGCAGACCGCAAAGATGGTAATCCAAATGGAAAATCGGGATTCAGCTAAGAATCTCATGTGATAACCGACCGCAGCAACACCTTGATTTGTTCCTAAAAGGTAAGCCATGTAGTCTGGTAGGTCTTCAACAAGCAGGCTTTAGGGAGTCTATGGCAGTGTGGAAGGCAGTTCAGCAGATCATTTGGAAGGATTTGATTTTTTGGATAAAACCATACCATAAATGTAGGATGCAAAACTAGCCAGCTGTGACTTTACCTTAACCTGTAACCACTGGGCATTGCTTAACATTTACACAGATTACAGCACCAAATATATTTTCATATGACAGAATGTGAAAGACATTCATTTATTAAGAGACTGACATTGTTGTAATGGTGTTTAAGTATACAAAGGAAACAAAAAGTGTCATAATCCACACCTGTTTTGTGTTTTTCTGTTAATTGTACCAACTTGTTCTTCATGTAGTTCTCTTAATCCTGTTGGATTTAAGTTTGTGTTTTTTGTTCCTTGATTGTCGGGTCGTCTGTTTGTTCAGCTGCTTTGCTGTTTATCCTGCTTTTCCTGTTAGTCCTGGTTCCTGAGTTTTCCTTCGTTTCCTGTAGGTTTTAGTCTTTTTATTAAAATGTATCCATCCTCCATGCACCTGCAGATGTCCTGCTACCACTTGGGTTCTTTGTCACCTCCAATCATGACAAAAAGTCATGGCATCGTATCTAGAGGTGCGCAGAAAATCCACAAACTTCAGTGTATTTCATGGGGATCTTCTGCGACAGTTCAACACAAAGAAGAGCATACCTGTAAAGCAACAAGGGAAAGAGAACATGGTTTTCAATGGTTTTACAAAGAAAATTCTCAAAAGTCTGACTCCTATATGTTTTCACACCCCTTTTCTTTGATAAAACTAGATAAAACCTAGTGCAACTAGCTGTCTTCCGAGGTCCTATAATTGTGACTTCATTGCTTGTAATTTAGTCTCAGTATCAATACACTTGTTTTTTGAAGGTCTCAGAGGTTTGTTAGAGAACATTAGTGAACCAACAGCATCATGAAGACCAAGGAACACAGCAGCCAGGTCAATCATAAAGTTGTGGAGAAGGTTTAAGCAGGGTTAAGTCCTAAAACAATATCCCAAGCTTTGAATATCTCACACAGTCCAGTTCAATCCATCATCCACAAGTGGCACATCTCCAAATCTACTAAGACATGGCAAACTAGTCTTAAGCCCCTTTTTAACTGTTATGTACTCAACTCGACTTGACTCCGCTTGGTTTTAGGGTTTTCCATTAGGTACTTGTACTTGGTACCAGCTCCTTTTTTAGTGTGTTCTCCGCTGGGGTTCTAAGCGTGCTGAGTCGAGCTGAAAATGTGACATCAGAAGACTACCGGACTCTGATTGGCTAGGGGGTGGTGTCAGTGGTTAAGTCATGAAAGCGACTCCATTATAAGATTTAAACCATTTTTAGGAAACTCAGTGACTGAGTGTACTCCGAGCTGTAAGAAAAATTGCAACTCTTGAATCAACACCATGGTAAAAAAACACACTGTAGACATATTTGTTATAGGTGCCTAATGAGAAAATACAGAGGCAGTTAGATGGTGGTTTGTCGCATACAAATCATGGCATGTTCTCAGGCCGCCTTGCAATGATGACCCCGCCCACATTCAGGTGGTCCCCCGTTCTAATGGAAAATGACAGAGTTGTGTAGATCTGAGTAAAGTCGAGTTGAGTTGAACCAGGTAATGGAAAAGAGCCAAAACAGGTCGGGAAAGGCAATTATTAATCAGAGAAACAGCCAGGAACCAACTCTAAAGAAGTTGCAGGGATCCACAGCTCAGGTGGAAGAATTTGCCAACTACTAGCTATGCAATCCTCAAATGTGGCCTTTATGGAGGAGTTGGCCATGAAAATGTTTTGTTAAAGTTTGTTATATAACATATGAGTGGACACAGCAAACATGTGAAGGAAGATTCTATGGCAAGATAAGACGAAAAAAAAAAAACTTTTGTGATGGATAACTAACTCTGCACATCACCCTCTAAACACACCATCCCCACGAAGAAACGTGGTGATGGGAGCATCATGCTTTGTGGAAGATTCTGTTTATTAGAGACAAGGACATTACACAGAGATGGTGGGAAGATGGCTGGAGCTAAATGGAGGGAATCCTGAAAGAAAACCTGTTAGAGGCTGAAAAAGATTTGAGACTGGGGTGGAGGTTCACCTTCCAGTCGGACTTTGACCCTAAACATACAGCCAGAACTCTAAATGAATAGGTCAGATCAAAGCTGATTCATGTGTTAGAATGACCCAATCCAAGTCCAGACCTAAACCCAATTAAGAATCCTTGGCAAGAGTTGCAAATGGCTTTCCATTGAATTTTACTGGGCTTGAGATAACAGGCAAAAATGTTGAACTCCAGCAAAGCTCATAGAAAAATACCCCAAAGGATCCGCAGCTGTTATTGCTGTAAAATGTGGTTCTGGAAATTATTTACTCAGGGGGGCTGAATACAAATGCATGGCATGCATATGTAAAAAAAAAAATCATTTCCCTGACAGTTTACAAATTTGCAGTACTTTGTGTTTGTCTAAAAGCAGAAATCAACAAAGTACATTAAGGTTTCTTGTTTTAACATGACAAAAATGTAAAACATTCAAGAGGTTTGAATACTTTTAAAAGGGTCACATTGCAAAAAATAGAGTTGAGATCAAGTTTTTTTTTTCTTTTTGCACGCTGACTGAAAAACATCTGTATCTCACACAATGAATGAATACACTTAGTGATCCTGATGCTGCAGAGTGAAATTTGAAATGCTTTACTTTATTATTCATTCTGTTTTCTTTGTAAAGAGAGCCATGTTGCATTTCAAACAAAACACATTACGGACATATGCCAGACTTCACATGCAGCGCTATTTTGAATTTTGACGACCTTCCCTGTTCTGTTTCTCTACTAACAAAAAGGAATAATTAACCTTGCTTTACTTTGCTGCCTGCATTCTGGTAGCAGAAACCCATGTAAGGGAAGTCAGGTGATGGCAAGAGTTGGAAACTTGAAGCTTTACCCTCCTGTGTTGTTAAAGGGGCCCCCCACCCACTTTTAGCCCGCATGTTCTCCTCGCTCTGGGACCCTATGCTAATCAGAGCTGAGGCGGTGGGTCACTCTCTGTGTGTACATGGATGGGAAGGCCAGAAGGAGAGGGAAGCTGTGAGGGGTGAAGGAATGAGAGAGAAAAATGAAAGACACAGTGATGCAGGGAGGAGGGATTGTTTTAAAGGAACATACCGCCTGCTGTTCACAGTTTAGCTACCTTGTTTTGAACCTGTGACCCTAAAACCTATCTAAAAGGCAGGTGATTGGGTCAGTGGTCAGGCTGTAACAGAGACCAGGCGGAGGGCAACCAGTGCTCTCACAATGGACCTTACATCAGTGGTTCTGCAGAGCAAGAGATAGAAGAAGAGGAGGGAGGAACCAAAAAATGTTGGGCTGGTGTTAGCATTTGGAATATACATGGTGGGGAGAAGGAGAGAGAGGAAGAGAGAAGAAAAGCCCTCTTCTCTCCTTAACCTTTTGGCCTTTATGAGACTTACAATCTGGTCCCATGTTACGTCTCATATCCTTTCATCTGGCTCCATCTCCTTCCTTACCATGTTAGGACTAGCAAAGAGGAGTTAACAGGGGATGGCTAACATCTTAATCCAACTGCAACAACCAGTCTAAACAGTAATGTGCCTGGACTGAAGGCTCCATTCTGCTCTCATCATGTATGTGGGAGAAACACATGAAGTGTAATCAACCTTAGTGCTTTTCTTTAAGGAGATACAACTTCTTAACCCCTTTGAAACAGACGGGGATAGATGTTGTTTTTACTGGGATAGATGGTTTTACTGATGGGTGGTCTTCATCTGATTAGTTTCGGTTAAATAGGCAAACTCATTATGGTGAGGGATGATACACATCAAGGAACAGGACATTTTATTTTCCCATCTGGTTTTATGTAGTTTCTGCCTTGAGCAACTATGTTTTTCCTTGTAGGACCAAACTTATCTTAAAAATGTAATAACATGTTTACTAATTTGTTACTATTTTTATAGTAACACTTTAAATGAAAGGTTTTTCTTGTGTTACTTTTTTGACTAAATGAAAGCTAAACTGATAATCTTTGCTGGGCTAAGGAACCATATTCTTATAATTGCATTATCATTTAAATTGTTAAAAATAATTATTAAAGCCTGAACTTAGATCTGTAGAAAATACAATAGATTTTTTGGCAATGTTATGGACTTTTTTCAATAAAAAAGAAGCGCATTAAAAATCCTTGAAATAAACTCTTCTTTTGATGCCGTGGCTTAATCTCACATTGCGAGTTTTAGACAAATTCAACATATATTTGAGCACTATGAGGAATAACGTTTAGTGTGGAAAAAACACCAAACTTTAAAGATCAGGTTAGTTTTTTTTCAAGTGACTTGTGCCGCCCTAATTTTAATGCTTTGTACAATCCCCTTATGGCAATAAGACAGCGGTAACATTTCACAATGTTGGTGCACACAGAGAGAGGCCTATTTGACCATTGCTCTGTGCCTAATCTCTCCAGATCTTCCAGAGCCCTGGATCTTTTCTGATGCTTTGGGACTGTGATGGTTATGGTGAACCATTTCTGTGTTTTTTAGGTCATATCATTATCCGGCAGATGATCCAGGAAGAAACATATTTAGTCTTCTGTCAGATTTCTGCCAGATTTATATTTAGAATGCCATGTACACTAGTAAGGTTCCTGAAGCGCAAAGTTCCCGTTAAAGTTGCAGTAGTGTTTCGGAAACTCAAAATGAGATGGTTGGACAGAAAAAACTTTTTCTCTAGCCTTCCATCCCAAAAAATAGTTTGGTCGCTTTACTTGGCGAGCCCAGGATTTCAATCTCTGCTGCTCCAGCAGAGAGTGAATCAAACATCCTCCTCACTATGGGAACCTTGCCATCACTCATACTCCACCACTTTTAATGTATTAATTGTTGCCCCGTTTGGGCTTGCAGAGAAGTGTAGATGAGTATCTATTGTTTTGTAGCCTTTTCATGACTAACGTAGATCTACACACATCTACCCTAATTGAATGGCATGTTCACTTGCTTTTCTCATTTTGAAGAGTGGATAAAAGAAACGGTCCTCTGTTTCTTATTTTACTGCAGGGAACCTGTTACTCATAGATTACTAATTCAAAGCTTCTAGACTCTGATCACTTGAAAAGTGTTAAGAATAGATTAAGATCAAATGCCTTAAGTGCATTTGTTTTATAGGAGTGGTAATAAGCGTTGTACTGACAAAGTATTAAAAAAAACAATTATTTTTAACATGTCTTTTTTTCCATGAATGAATAAATGTACTCAAATTAAATATTTTTCATTCTTTAGTATAAAGTCATGCAGCTGCTATAAAAGTTTTTTTCTAAGGCTTGCATTTCATAGACATTGAAACTTGTGAAGTCTCTGATTCTCTCTGTTTTTGTCCCTCCTCTTTCCTCTTAATATTTTTGCCCTCTCATTTATACAATAAACATTTGGCTTTAATAGAGTTGTGTATAACTGTAGTCAGAGCTATAATTATCTTCCCTGTTTTTGATATCAGATGAAAAAAATCAAAACCTATGAAATCTATGTGTGAATATGGAAGCCATTTTTAAACTAGAAATGTTCAGAACGCTTAAAACCTTTATAGGCATTTTTTTTTTCTGTGTATCTTATTTTCTCAGTTGTAGCACTTCTTTTGTTTTCAGCACTGAGGCCCTGGTTTTATCTTCATTCAGGGTGGTGTTTGAAGTAGCGCAGGTTGAAAGAGATGAAGACCCTGCACCAACACTCACCTGTCCATACATGCGCTCTTTAATGTGGTGTTATTGTGTGGCGGGCTTGAGTGTCTGTGAGTGCGATTGTGCCCATCCTTAGGCCTGCACTGTCTAAAAGTCTGCACATCCAGATGAGTGTTCATAGTTCTTTTGTGTCACTATGTTCTGTATGTCTATCTGGGCTTTTTGTCACAGTATCCCGCTGGTATTTTTTTCCCTCTTCACCTAACAAAAGTATTAAAAACTTTTCACATTTTGACACTATACAGCCACAAATGTGGTCTATGTAATAGATCACAAAACAGTACTGTGAAGTTGGAGGAAAATGATGCATAGTTTTCAACATTTTTCAACCTGAAACTGTGGTGGGCATTTCTATTCAGCCCTTTCATTTTTAATCTGACTGATGTTTAGAGAACATTATTCAACAAACAATAATATGAAGACCAAGGAACACAGAAGACAGGTCAGGGATAAAGTTACGCAGATGTTTAAACAACATCCCATGTTTTGAATATCTCACTGAGCACTCTTCAATCCATCATCTGAAAATGGGGAGAGTATGGCACAACTGCAAACCTTCCAATACATGGGCCTCCACCTGAACTGACTGGCTATTCAAGGAAAGCATTAAATAAAAACACCTTTCGTAACTCTGAAACTTCTGGAGTTGCAGAAATTGCAAATTCGGGTTTCAACAAATGTGGCCCTCATAGAAGACTGGCAAGCAAAACCCTATTGATGAAACAAGAAGCTCTGCTTGCATTTTGCCACCGGCCATTTAGTAGAAACAGCTAAAATGTGGAAGGAGGTGCCATGGTCAGGTGAGACCAAAACTGAACCTTTTATGGTCTTCATTAAATACTATTTTGGGACAAAACAATGAACACTGGGCACATCATCCTGAATTCACCATTGCTACTGTGACACATGTATGGTTGCTTTTCTTAAGTAAGGACAGGGAAGGCAGTCGGAGTTTATTTATTCATTTAATATTTATTTCATAGGGACAGGAGCAATACACCTAGATCATTACCTGAAAATAATCTCATGCCTGCATTACAGTGTTTATAGCCATGGATAGTTCGCAACACCCGTCCCTAGAAAGGCCTTTAACAATTAAATTAAATGGAAAGTGAAACTTAACAGTAAATACAATAGTTGAAGGATGGAACCAAATACAGGCTAATCCTGGAAAAAAGTTGTTAGAGGCTGCAAAATACTTTATATTGAGCTGGACGTTCGCCTTCCAGCAGGACTGCAACCTTAAAGCTAGAGTTGGAACTAAAATGGTATGGTTTAGATCAAAGCACATTCATGTGTTAGAATGGCACAGTCTTAACCTTAATCTAACTGAGAACCTGTGGCAAGACTGATATTCATACATGCTCCCCATGCAACCTAATAGAATCTGAACTATTTTACACAGGAAAATAGGCATTTCAGTCTCTTTGTGCGCAAAGCTGTAACATACCCCACAGCACTTGTAGCTGTAATTGAAGCAAAAGGTGGTTCCCAGGCGAACCGAATCCAAAACAGGCCACATGTTTAAGATCCTTCTCTGTAAAAAATGAAAGCCATCTATTTTTTGCTTCTACTTTAAAATTATGGCACTTTTTTTCTGTTGTTCTATCACATAATATTTCAATAAGATACACTGACGTATGTGGTTTAATGTGAAAAATATAAAAAAGATAAAAGAGAACGTATACTTGTGCAGTTCCTGTAAATAGGTTTTCTTAACACAACCTTTGACCCTCCATTTCAGTCTTTTCTAGAAAGAAGACATGATGTTAATGTTTTAGGCTTTACATGTATGGGTCAGTTTGTTGCCTCCTAGGTGTGATATTTGGAGGATTACAACTGTGGCCTCTCTTGGGGGGAAAACTACAATAGCTCTGGGGATTGTGTCTTGCCTCCACAGATCCTCTTCCAAAACCAGTTTTGGGGCCCATATTAGACCAAAACAGTGGCATCATTCAAAGTGATTACACACTATGTTATAAAAAGCAACATTTCTAAATGGGCTTCAACTCCTGAGCCCTGGTCGCCTGGGGAGAGTGTTTTTGTCCGCACCGGTTATGAAACAAATTTGTGACCGCATTCGGTAATTGAGGTCGAAGCCCAAATAGTGGGAAACAGTCTTGTCCTCTAAATGACAAAAGGGTTGAGAAAGAAGAGTTTGTTTGTACACTGCTTAGTTACAAAGGGGCATCAGGCACAGTCGGAGTTCAGATGTAGTTTTAGCCCTCTTTCTTCCTCTTTCATCTCTGACGCTCTTTTCTTCTCCTGCCATGCCCTCCTCCAGAACTTACTCCCTTTCTGTTGCTTTCACAGCGCGCTGGAGCATGAAATACGGTCACATGACCTTTCAGCGGTGCGTTTGTGATCTGACTCAGTGGGCCGCGCTCTAACAAGAGCATCCCATCACTTGTTGTCTATAAATACTGTCACCATCCCACCACCCCATCCTCTCTTATTCTTCTATTTATCCACTAGCCCTTCCCTTTTTAGTTGCTCCCGCTGCTAGGGTTTTTCTTCCTTTATGTCTGAATCTTTGTGTTGGTGTATGATAACAGGCGGAAACATACATTGCTAAATTAATTATTTGTAGGTGGAACATAATTTACTATGTGATTTTAATTGGTTTCAGTTATGTTATTTTATTTTTTTCATTTTATTTAATGACAGTTTAAGAGCCCTTAGCAAAGTTTCTCAAACCCCTTGAACATTTCCACATTTTGTCATGTTACAACCACAAACTTCCACGTGTTCTATTTGATATTTATTTGAGACGGATTTTATGTGAGACGGATTTTTATTATAGACGGTATCACATATGGTGGCGTCTTCTTGGCTGTACAGGATTTTATTTAAGGGTATTAGATTAAAGGGGGCTGAATAGAAATACACACTTCTCAGTTTTTGTCTTTGTAAAAAACTGAAATGTGAATATTTTTGGAAGAAATGTTAAGGGATGGATCCCTGGAAATACTTCATTAATCTGGACTTCTTGTTTTCTGAAGTGTTTTTTAGCAACACCTAATTTAAGCCTACCTGAGCATTTAGAGTGAATAAACAGGACAGTACTTTTAATTTCCAAAACATTCCCTGGAAAAGAATGACGACCCACTCCGGTTTCAGCCAATTAATGAAATCGTCAGGTCTTGAAAAGTGAGGCTGGGGCAGAGTGGAGCCTGTTGGCAAGGGTGGTGAGTGTTGGCCGGAGTTCCTCTGGCAGCCTGACAGACTTGTCGAACGACAAGTCCCTAGATGGGACGTGTGTTTTGTGTGTATCGTTGTGGTGTGGGAGCTTGGGATCGTGAGACTGGTATTGGTGTCACTTGAAGCTAATCTCTGGATATTTGCAGGATGTTGCCACTGTGATTCGCCATCATCACAGACATATCTGTGGATTTGGCCTAACAAGAGGATTGTTGTTTTAGCAGCCTCTGGGTTTGCTGATGGAATTATTGTGTCCGGTAGCCACTGAGAGCAGCTTTCATGTCTGGCTGTGTGGAAGTGGAGATGTGCTTTTGTATGATTACAGTGTAATGTGTTGCAGTTATGAGTAGTCCTCCATTGGATAGGGGATACATTGTTTTGGCAACAATTACAGAATGACAGGAAAATTATAACAGGCTGAAAAGATACAGACTCCACATGCACATATATCATAATCCCTGTAATATTAAAATAACAAATTGTAACAAATACTTGTTTTACATTAATTGAAAAGAAAAGAAAAGAGAAAAAAGAAACATAATTCCTAAAGTTAGGTTTCTACCATTACCATGAGAGATTTTGTTTGAATAAAACTTTCACAAAGACATTTCATGCTGTTAGGTTTCAATGTATTGAACTTTTGTTTTAGTTAATTTTTTGCAGGGTTGACTTACATCAAAACTGGTGTTTTGACAATGGTGTTTAGGATCAGTGTTTAAAATTATAGTCCATTCTCTTCAAAAGGGTGTCCAGTTCAAAGACCTTTCATTGTCTGTAAATGAGAGCATCACTATATCGTTACAGCCAAAAAGGAATATGATGGATAGGCAGTCATTCACAACAACTTTGCTTGTATTTTGACTAGAAAAGTTGTCTGGTGACCCTAATCGGAGTATTATCAGCTTTATCTACCAGTCGCGCTGGAAACTCAAAAATCTTTTTTTTTCACTGATCATTTACTGATCATTTTTTTAAACAGTGAATGCATAATGTTAACTCTACTAGGTCCATTTGAAAGCAACACTCTGGTGTGGAAGTTGTACATAGTTTGAGAAGATTTAAAGTTAGCTATTTTCAGTATTAGTGAGGTGTGTAAATTGCACACAGAGGAAACAGAGATGGAAGAAAGATGGAAGATCACTGTATTTTCTACAACATGTTTGCGTTTCAATCAGGCAGCAAAAGAGTGAGAGAGAGCGAGGCCTAAAGCAGATAAGAACAAATCTGAATATATTACATTAGAGTTGTTCTATTTTATCTTTTCAAGTTTTCAACCTCTGTCTGCTATACTTGGAAATGTTAGCAGCTTTTTACATTCTCCACGACAGTCTTTCTCAACTGGTGGGTCCCCACTCAAAGTGGACTTGTTATCAGTGGGTCACGGACAAATCCTGCTTATTGCCAATATAAGATGCTGAAGACAGGTTAAATGTACAGGTCCTTCTCAAAATATTAGCATATTGTGATAAAGTTCATTATTTTCCATAATGTCATGATGAAAATTTAACATTCATATATTTTAGATTCATTGCACACTAACTGAAATATTTCAGGTCTTTTATTGTCTTAATACGGATGATTTTGGCATGCAGCTCATGAAAACCCAAAATTCCTATCTCACAAAATTAGCATATCATTAAAAGGGTCTCTAAACGAGCTATGAACCTAATCATCTGAATCACGTTTTGTTGTTTTTCTTCCTTCTCACTTCACACCCTTTGTACAAAAAAACGGAAGGTAATTATCTGACGGGGAATAAACAAAGCCAGTAATATCGGCGGGTGTGAATCCACTTTGAAATAACAGCTGTCATTTGACTTATTTCCAGTCTTCAGCGAAAAAGGAGCCACTCAAAGAATCCCTGCCTATCACCTCCCACCAAGTCCTAACATATGTAAAAGTGAATGGTGGCTTATTAGAAAGCAGCTGTGGTGGTCCATATTCTCCCACACTGATAGGTGTATCTAGGTTTTAAAAATTTTTTTTTTCTCTTTGGATCAGTGGAGAGCTCGCTGTCAGCATTTAGAGACGTATGTGCACACATAATTCCCAAGCCAAATATTGTATAAAGGTTAAAGAGTACACCCTATCCATGGCCAATAGAAAAACAGAACATGAAAGGTGATGTCTTCTGGAAATGGCCGTGTTAAAATGAAAGAGCCGAGTCCGCTGCCTTCTCATTCCAGATGCATGGCTTTGGTTCAGAAATGAGATGCTCTCTACTGTAGCATTCTGACAATTACAGACTGCTTTCAAACCAGCTTAAGAGCACAGAGCAGATGCTGTTGTACTTGTTGCTCCCTTTGTTGCATTTGGGTTAGATATAACCACTCTCTCTACAGTCGTGTGTCATATGGGTGCACTTTAGACTCTTTAAAAATTTAGCTAAGAACCAGGTGATGAAAATGTGCAAGATGCATGCATAGCCCAAATCTCTCTTTGATTATGCACATATTGATATGTGTTGGGAAGGAGGAGTGGAACTCCTTATTTAAAACACATGCTTGTCACAGCTGGGAATGCTTCTCCCAAAGGACCTTCAAATGTCTCACAAAATACCCAAAATCTTTCTTGGAAAGCGTCTGTACTACTTATTTGAACTTTGCGGAATTCCTACCACCTCAGTGTTTTTAAAGTGTGTTTACACTCTTTTAGAAGGAGGAACTGGCCATGGCCCCCAGATGTCTCAGGACCCCTTAGCATTCATTCATTCCCTCCCCCTAACACACATTCAGTCCTGCGAACACTCACAGTTGTTCGCATGCTCACATTCACATACATCACCCCTCACAGATGTTTTTTCCCTTTCTGCTGCCCCCTTTCCTCCTTTTTTTCCTCTTCCCACATCACCTTTTCAAGCCACACAAAATGACTGTAAACACAAGCTGTCAGCGGGGATAGTGGAATGCCTCAGAGGCTTACACAGTCTTTTGCTGCTCCGTGACAGGCAGTCTTCCTTGTGTTTGACAGGTCCCTGGGTCCTTCTGCCTGGTTGCACTGTGGTGGTCTCTAAATGGCTTTCGCAATTTCCCATTAGGAGGATAAGGGGGATGGGTGGAAATGCTTAGGTCTGGCTTGACAGTCACTACGTTGGTTTGGGGGGAGGGGATCTGTGAACTTAGATAAACTCTGTTGTTAACCTTTGTATTTCCTTTAAAATAAATGTTATTTTGTTAGTACTCCACAAGCTCGACATACAGGTCCTTCTCAAAATATTAGCATATTGTGATAAAGTTCATTATTTTCCATAATGTCATGATGAAAATTTAACATTCATATATTTTAGATTCATTGCACACTAACTGAAATATTTCAGGTCTTTTATTGTCTTAATACGGATGATTTTGGCATACAGCTCATGAAAACCCAAAATTCCTATCTCACAAAATTAGCATATTTCATCCGACCAATAAAAGAAAAGTGTTTTTAATACAAAAAACGTCAACCTTCAAATAATCATGTACAGTTATACACTCAATACTTGGTCGGGAATCCTTTTGCAGAAATGACTGCTTCAATGCAGCGTGGCATGGAGGCAATCAGCCTGTGGCACTGCTGAGGTCTTATGGAGGCCCAGAATGCTTCGATAGCGGCCTTTAGCTCATCCAGAGTGTTGGGTCTTGAGTCTCTCAACGTTCTCTTCACAATATCCCACAGATTCTCTATGGGGTTCACGTCAGGAGAGTTGGCAGGCCAATTGAGCACAGTGATACCATGGTCAGTAAACCATTTACCAGTGGTTTTGGCACTGTGAGCAGGTGCCAGGTCGTGCTGAAAAATGAAATCTTCATCTCCATAAAGCTTTTCAGCAGATGGAAGCATGAAGTGCTCCAAAATCTCCTGATAGCTAGCTGCATTGACCCTGCCCTTGATAAAACACAGTGGACCAACACCAGCAGCTGACACAGCAGCCCAGACCATCACTGATTGTGGGTACTTGACACTGGACTTCTGACATTTTGGCATTTCCTTCTCCCCAGTTTTCCTCCAGACTCTGGCACCTTGATTCCCGAATGGCATGCAGAATTTGCTTTCATCCGAAAAAAGTACTTTGGACCACTGAGCAACAGTCCAGTGCTGCTTCTCTGTAGCCCAGGTCAGGCGCTTCTGCTGCTGTTTCTGGTTCAAAAGTGGCTTGACCTGGGGAATGCGGCACCTGTAGGCCATTTCCTGCACACGTCTGTGCACAGGGGCTCTGGATGTTTCTACTCCAGACTCAGTCCACTGCTTCCTCAGGTCCCCAAGGTCTGGAATCGGCCCTTCTCCACAATCTTCCTCAGGGTCCGGTCACCTCTTCTCGTTGTGCAGCGTTTTCTGCCACACTTTTTCCTTCCCACAGACTTCCCACTGGTGCCTTGATACAGCACTCTGGGAACAGCCTATTCGTTCTGAAATTTCTTTCTGTCTTACCCTCTTGCTTGAGGGTGTCAATAGTGGCCTTCTGGACAGCAGTCAGGTCGGCAGTCTTACCCATGGATTGGGGTTTTGAGTGATGAACCAGGCTGGGAGTCTTAAAGGCCTCAGGAATCTCTTGCAGGTGTTTAGAGTTAACTCGTTGATTCAGATGATTAGGTTCATAGCTCGTTTAGAGACCCTTTTAATGATATGCTAATTTTGTGAGATAGGAATTTTGGGTTTTCATGAGCTGTATGCCAAAATCATCCGTATTAAGACAATAAAAGACCTGAAATATTTCAGTTAGTGTGCAATGAATCTAAAATATATGAATGTTAAATTTTCATCATGACATTATGGAAAATAATGAACTTTATCACAATATGCTAATATTTTGAGAAGGACCTGTACAGTGCTCTATCTACGTATACCACCTACACCTTTTAACCTTTTGTCACGTTACAATCACACACTTCTTATACATTGTGATTTTATATGATTGACCATCACAAAACAAAGTTTGGAAGATACATCATAAACCATAAATTTAGCAGTTTAAGAGCAGTATTAATATGTTTATGTTTTAAAAACTTAAATCGCTCCTATAATAATAAATATTTTATAATAATTAGTCTCACAAATCTATCCTAATTTAATCTGTAGTGTACATTTTCTTTGTCAGAGAGCTGTAATTGTACACTTTAAAAAGGAATGAGAGGAGTATAATAAGAAAATTTATGTATTCTCATAATCCCAATATTAACACTAACACCAGCATTTTGCATCTCACAGAGCACTGTTCCAGCTATCATTCAAAAATGGAAAGCGTGCAACTGTAAACCTACCAAATTATTGCCATCTACGTAAATGTACAGGCTGAGCAAGGAGAGCATTAATTAGAGAAGCGGCCAAGAGGCATATTGGTGACTTTGACGGAACTGCAGAGTTTCAAAGCTCAAGGGGGAATCTATTGAAGGGGCAAATATAATTTGTGTCTTCTACTACTCTGGCCTTTGTGGAAGAGTGGGAAGAAGTTTGCAGCTTCCCAGAAGCTGTGTAGGAAGCACAGCAGACATGTGGAAGAAGGTCATCTCTGGTTAGATAAGAATGAGATGGAGCTTTATGGCCTACTTGTTAAAAGCTGTGTGTGCTTGAAAACTAACAACTATGCACACATCATCCCCACCGTAAAACTTGAGGATGGTAGCATCATGCTGTGGAGATGTTTTTCTTCAGCAGGGACAGGGACACTGGTCAGAGTTAATGGGAAAACAAAAATCTCCTCAGCCAGAACTACGACAGAATGGTATAGATTAAATCTTATTCCAGTGTTTGAAGGTTAAAGTCCAGGCATAAATCCAATTTAGAATCGGTAGCAAGACACAAAATTTGCTGTTTAGGGACTCTGTCCATCCTGTCTGAATGAACGAGTTATTTTTTTCAAGGGATTAGCAAGCAGTAGAAAATGGTGAAAAATACTTGCATTTACTTTTGCATGAAAAGGTTGTTCTGCAAACAAATTCATTGCACATTTTTCTGATTTGTATTTCTAAACATCACAAACCTTCATTTGTCACATTGGTAACATTAAATGTGAAACAATGTGGAGTAAAGTATAGGGAATGGAAACACTTTGTTTTGCTTTGCTTTTTCTTCTGCTGATGCTCAACTAACAAAGAAATGCATCTGCGTTTTTGATGTGTGAATGGATGTTTCATCACATTCTTGTCAGTACGTTTTGATAAATGACTGCTCTGAATCCAGATAGATAATGCTCCAACAAAATTATTAGCACCTGAAGTTTGCATTTCCTGTAGGCTCAGACGTCAGAACTGGGCCAAGAAATATTTAGGAAAGCAAATCTGGATTTTGTAAACATTTGGAGGTTCTGTAACTCTTAACACATGTCTGTGAATGTGCACAGAATTAACACTTCACCATTAGAAACTGTGTTTTGTATAAGAAACATGAAAACTAAGCCAGCATTCAAGAGAGAGGCAGTAGTGCCAGGCTTTCTAAGTGTTTAGCTGGTTTTGTTTATGATAATGCTGTTTATGTAAGTCTTTAATCTCAGCGCAATTATATATTACTCTAACCTTTTCATTACAATGAAAAGGTTAGAGTAATATATAATTGGGCTGAGATTTATATCTAATATTCTCTCAGATTAAATTCCCCAAAGCAGCTACACACAACATTATGGGTGACATACCAGAGTTCAAAAGAGGACAAATTGTTGGTGCACGTCTTGCTGGCGCATCTGTGACCAAGACAGCAAGTCTTTGTGATGTATCAAGAGCCACGGTATCCAGGGTAATGTCAGCATACCACCAAGAAGGACGAACCATATCCAACAGGATTAACTGTGGACGCAAGAGGAAGCTGTCTGAAAGGGATGTCCGGGTGCTAACCCGAATTGTATCCAAAAAACATAAAACCACGGCTGCCCAAATCACGGCAGAATTAAATGTGCACCTCAACTCCTGTTTCACCAGAACTGTCCGTCGGGAGCTCCACAGGGTCAATATACAGGTCCTTCTCAAAATATTAGCATATTGTGATAAAGTTAATTATTTTCCATAATGTTATGATGAAAATTTAACATTCATATATTTTAGATGCATTGCACACTAACTGAAATATTTCAGGTCTTTTATTGTCTTAATACGGATGATTTTGGCATACAGCTCATGAAAACCCGAAATTCCTATCTCACAAAATTAGCATATCATTAAAAGGGTTTCTAAACGAGCTATGAACCTAATCATCTGAATCAACGAGTTAACTCTAAACACCTGCAAAAGATTCCTGAGGCCTTTAAAACTCCCAGCCTGGTTCATCACTCAAAACCCCAATCATGGGTAAGACTGCCGACCTGACTGCTGTCCAGAAGGCCACTATTGACACCCTCAAGCAAGAGGGTAAGACACAGAAAGAAATTTCTGAACGAATAGGCTGTTTCCAGAGTGCTGTATCAAGGCACCTCAGTGGGAAGTCTGTGGGAAGGAAAAAGTGTGGCAGAAAACGCTGCACAACGAGAAGAGGTGACCGGACCCTGAGGAAGATTGTGGAGAAGACCTTGGGGGACCTGCGGAAGCAGTGGACTGATTCTGGAGTAGAAACATCCAGAGCCACCGTGCACAGGCGTGTGCAGAAAATGGGCTACAGGTGCCGCATTCCCCAGGTCAAGCCACTTTTGAACCAGAAACAGCGGCAGAAGCGCCTGACCTGGGCTACAGAGAAGCAGCACTGGACTGTTGCTCAGTGGTCCAAAGTACTTTTTTCGGATGAAAGCAAATTCTGCATGTCATTCGGAAATCAAGGTGCCAGAGTCTGGAGGAAGACTGGGGAGAAGGAAATGCCAAAATGCCAGAAGTCCAGTGTCAAGTACCCACAGTCAGTGATGGTCTGGGGTGCCGTGTCAGCTGCTGGTATTGGTCCACTGTGTTTTATCAAAGGCAGGGTCAATGCAGCTAGCTATCAGGAGATTTTGGAGCACTTCATGCTTCCATCTGCTGAAAAGCTTTATGGAGATGAAGATTTCATTTTTCAGCACAGCCTGGCACCTGCTCACAATGCCAAAACCACTGGTAAATGGTTTACTGACCATGGTATCACTGTGCTCAATTGGCCTGCCAACTCTCCTGACCTGAACCCCATAGAGAGTCTGTGGCATATTGTGAAGAGAACGTTGAGAGACTCAAGACCCAACACTCTGGATGAGCTAAAGGCCGCAATAGAAGCATCCTGGGCCTCCATAAGACCTCAGCAGTGCCACAGGCTGATTGCCTCCATGCCACGCCGCATTGAAGCAGTCATTTCTGCAAAAGGATTCCCGACCAACTATTGAGTGCATAACTGTACATGATTATTTGAAGGTTGACATTTTTTGTATTAAAAACACTTTTCTTTTATTGGTCGGATGAAATATGCTAATTTTGTGAGATAGGAATTTTGGGTTTTCATGAGCTGTATGCCAAAATCATCCGTATTAAGACAATAAAAGACCTGAAATATTTCAGTTAGCATGCAATGAATCTAAAATATATGAATGTTAAATTTTCATCATGACATTATGGAAAATAATTAACTTTATCACCATATGCTAATATTTTGAGAAGGACCTGTACATGACCGAGCTGCTATAGCCAAACCTTTGGTCTCTCATGCCAATGCCAAACGTCGGTTTCAATGGTACAAGGAGCACAAATCTTGGGCTGTGGACAATGTGAAACATGTATTGTTCTCTGATGAGTCCACCTTTACTGTTTTCCCCACATCCGGGAGAGTTACGCTTCTTTGGGAGAAGCCCCAAGAAGCACCCAGACTGTTGCATGCCCAGAGTGAAGCATGGGGGTGGATCAGTGATGGTTTGGGCTGCCATATCATGGCATTCCCTTGGCCCAATACTTGTGCTAGATGGGCGCGTCACTGCCAAGGACTACCGAACCATTCTTGAGGACCATGTGCATCCAATGGTTCAAACATTGTATCCTGAAGGCGGTGCCGTGTATCAGGATGACAATGTACCAATAAACACAGCAAGACTAGTGAAAGATTGGTTTGATGAACATGAAAGTGAAGTTGAACATCTGCCATGGCCTGCATAGTCACCAGATCTAAATATTATTGAGCCACTTTGGGGTGTTTTGGAGGAGCAAGTCAGGAAACGTTTTCTTCCACCAGTATCACGTAGTGACCTACCCACTATTCTGCAAGGAGAATGGCTTAAAATCCCTCTGACCACTGTGCAGGACTTGTATATGTCATTCCCAAGACGAATTGACGCTGTATTGGCCGCAAAAGGAGGTCCTACACCATACTAATAAATTATTGTGGTCTAAAACCAGGTGTTTCAGTTTCATTGTCCAACCCCTGTAGGTACTGCATACTGTATTTCCATTTCTGTTTTTAATATGCATTGTGGAGATTAGAGATGCATTATTCGGAAGTTTATGGCTGATTTCTGATCTCCAGATTATGGCCAGTTCTGATTTCTACATGAATATTTTAAATTGATACCAAAGGTTTTGTCTTGCTGCTGAAATGTGCTAAAACAAATACACTTGCCTTGCCTTACTGTTTTAAAAAGTCTTTAGCAGCTTATTTTAGCAATATGTATAGTTAGCTCAGTTGGCATAACTAAAACAGCAGCCTAAGTGTGTATTCCCTATAGTAGTGTTGTCCAAACCTTTTGTCACGTGGCCTAAAATTTGCAAACGTACTCACGGGCAAAAAATATTAGATTTACTCATCCATTCATCCGTTGTCTTCTGCTTGTCTGAGACCGGGTCATGAAAGCAAACAGGTCCAGGAGGAAACCCCAGACATCCCTTTCCCCAGCACCATGCTCCAGCTCATGCTGGGGGATCCCAAGGCATTCCCAGGCCAGACAAATTGTTTAGCTTTTAGCATCACAAACAAAGCAAAACATCATGAAATAAACAAAATTTAGATTGTTTCTTTTTTTTTGCCCAAACACAACCTCATACATGAACTGTTCAGAAGAACAGAAGTGAAGAATGGTCCAAAGGGCACTGGTTTGTGTAGCAAAGGTGGTCAGGTCTGGCCACATGGTGGGCAGCAAACAAAGAAGACGTGGCGGCTACTCTCAGTAGCACCTGTGGTAGTTTATGCTGGATTGACATGCATCAGGCGTGCAGAGCTGCGGTTACAATGCTTTCTTCTTTAGGCCATGGGGAAAACCGCTTCTCTCAACATGATTAGAGACATTGTCTCTTCTGGGAACTCTCTGGCTCAGATTCATTTTCTGCAGAAGCTCAGAACGCTTGTCTTAACCCCTTTTCATGAATGCTGGATTCACTTTACTTTTGTTGTCCTCCATTGACGAATATGCAAACATTAGATCGTATGCAACTCTGAAGGGGTTCCAACTGTGACCCCTCCTTCCTTTGCTGGGCCATGGGTAGGTTAATGCTGTACTTAAAAGTGCAGAGTTTTCTACCAGTCCATGATTCTGTCCATGGCTGGGTCACAATACCTCGAAAGGGAGGCGCCCAGGAGGCATTCTGGTTAGATCCCTGAACCACCTCATCTGACTCCTTTCATAGCAGAGCACCAGGTGCTCTACCCTGAGCTCCCCTCAGATGATAGAGCTCCTCGTCCTATCTCTAAAGCTGCGATCAGCCCCTCTACAGAAGCAGCTCATTTTGGCCGATTATACAATAATCTTTAAGTGCAATAGAGCATTATTTGTATTAAAAAAGTAGGAGTCAGATTTTTGTAGTTGAGGAATGTGCAATGTGTAAAAAAATAGTGAAGAATTTTGCCTATTCTCAGCAAAACATTATTTTAGAAGGCTTGCTGTATTAACCAAGTTTTTTAATAAATTGATTAAAAGCACATTTGGATGCATCTGCTTTTGAGTAAAAGTCACTACATAGATGTCCTCCTATATGCTATAAAAAAAGCAAATATAATTGTTAATTAAAGACAGATACTTTGTCTCCATCTCCATCTACCACCTGTGCTTGTGGCAATTTTAGAATGGCTGTCAACGTTTCCAAATCCAAGCTGTTTGGTGACAGAGGTTGAATGCTCAAAAGAATAAAGGAGGTTTGCTTTACTTTTATTCAGCCTTCCTGTTATCTGCTTAAAGTTGAACTCTCTCTTGCTCTTTAGGAGACTGACACCTCACTGATTCTAAAGACAACTAACTTTGAATATTTTTCACGTTGTGACAACTTCCACACTGAAGAAAATTATTGCCTGTGGAATTTACTAGCTTGTACGTATAGTGCATTCTCTGAATGCAAAGATTTAGGATATTTTCAGTTTCCAACTGGCGGGTCACCAGTCAGGACCAATCAACCTAAAGATTGTCTGATTATGTTCAGCAGTCTATTGTTGTGCATTTTTAGAAAAGACAAGTCCACTGATGCACAGACATGTTTAGATGCTCTCCTAAGGTGATTTCATTCGTTACGAAAATAATAAAACATTAAAATGAATGAAAAAAAACACTAATTGCATGAAATCAGACAAAGATTGAGCTGGGCCAGCAGACGGCACACTCACGTTACTTTTTTGCATTTTCTCAGGTATGATGTCATATCCTAGAGATGATAGTTAAATTGTAAAGGAGGTCCTAGTGCATTATTACATGATGCCCAATCAGTTTAGCTGGTTCAACAGGAGAAAGGAGTTCCTGATGTGGAGCCAGTAATAAATTTTGTTCCTCTTGTTATCACAACTCTAGAGTTTCCTTATCACAGTGCCACTGCCCACCACCTGTGTGCGCAGGCGTCGGGCTATGTACCCAGACAGACGCCGTCTTGTCCTGCATTCTTTCAGCGAACAGGACCCTCTGATATCCGAGTCACTCAGGAGGGGATTTGGTTACACACAAAGGGAAATGCGCCTACCGTGAATTGCATGTGAGGGCAGCTTTAGCACTTCAGACTGAAATTGCTTGACGGGTACATTGTAAGCAATACCTTAAGGAGAATTGGATGTTATAATTCTTTTTAGTCCATACTTTATATTAAGATATCAAAGTGCTGCCAGTCCAATCTGTACATGTTCACAGTTTCTGCTGATGTTTATTACTGCAGGAGTCACAGTCACGGTTGTTGAGACAATTGGCATGTGTGTTTGTATGTTTCTGCATGCAGTATTGCAAACATGGAATGTGTGTAAACAAGGAGTTGGACATGCAGCCTGTGAATGGAGAGTGGGGTCCTTGGGGGCCCTACAGTGTTTGCTCCAGGTCCTGTGGTGGAGGAACAAGGAGCACCACCAGAGACTGCGACAAACCTGAGTAAGAAAGAACCACTTATTTGTATTAAAAAACTCTATATTATATGTCAAAAACGCATAAACAGGAAAGATATAAGAAACATTCTGATACGTCAGACGCAGTGCATTGGTTTTGGGTTTCTCTGATTTTAATCTTCTACTTGTAGGCCCACAAATGGAGGTAATTTTTGCGTGGGCCGCAGGATGAAGTTCCGCTCCTGCAACACTGAGCCGTGTCCACGAGGAAGAAAGGATTTCCGAGAAGAGCAATGTTCTCAGTTTGACGGCAAGCACTTTAATATCAACGGTCTACCTCCCTCCGTCCGATGGGTCCCCAAGTACAGTGGCAGTGAGTACACGAGAAAGGTGTAGCACAAATGTTGTAAATTACCTGCAGAATTAAACTGATCTTTTTTATTTGTAACTGTTTAATCTAGCAAGTTAATATAAAGATGAATATAAAGACTGCATATTTTCACTTTGAAATCAAATTTTTGTATGCATGAACATATTTGCTGTTTTGTTTACATATTTAAAAGAAACACAATTACTGGCACTTTTTTGCTTAATCTAAGATTTGTACCAATTAAAGTTGAAGACAATCATTAGCATTGTCACAGTTTACTTTAGCTTCTCCATCCACAGCAGTACTCATTGTCTTAGGGATAATTGGAGTCAATATTATGGAGCCAAATTGGGGCCATAAAGTTTGTTCAAACGAAAAAAATTTGAACCTGAAAAATAAAAGTTTGTTCAGAAGAAAATAATTTGAACCTAAACAATAAAAGGTTGTTCAAAAGAAAAAAAATTGAACCTGAAAAATAAAAGTTTGTTCACAATAAAAACATTTGAACCTGAAAAATTATTTTGAACCTCCCCCCAAAAAATTTTAAAACTGGAAAAAAAGTTTTGCAACTGAAAAAAAACAAAACAGATGTGAAACTGGAAAAAAAAGTTTTTTTTTTTCAAACTTGCAGATTTTTTTTTCGGCTACAAACATTTGGCCCTGTTTTGGCGTGGGGGGCGGGGCCTCAGATCACGGGGGTGCGGAATCATGACTGACAGCTCAACACAGCAGCTGAACAACATATTCCCAGCTGTTGCATTCAGGGACCGTGGGAACTGGAATTATCTGTAATACATCATCGATATTCTATATATATGTGAATGGTTTTGAAAGATAACATGCTTCACCGATAGAAGCAGCTTACGTGAATGCACGACGCGCATCTCAGAGGAGAAAATATGATCTTGACAGATTTGCACAGCATTTTAAGTCCGTGTTGGAGATTTCCCATGCTCTCAACACAAAGCAAAAGAACCGCCAGACTAAGCGGCGGTATGAAACCAAATGCAAAACAAGCCGGTATTTTCCGAATATCCTTGCATAATTAAGCCTGGACTTGTTTTCACATGGACTGGACTCGAGTTTCAATTTCTGGTACATTTTTGATTAAAACGTGTTTGGTCTCCATTTAGTGAAGCAGTCCACCGGGGATTTTCCCGGTTGCCCTGTATGCCAGTTTGCCCCTGGCTGTGAGTCACTTCACTAAATGGAGACCAAACACGTTTTAATCAAAAATACACCAGAAACCGAAACCCGAGTCCAGACCATGTGAAAACAAGTCCAGGCTTAATTATGCAAGGATATTTGGAAAATACAGGCTTGTTTTGCATCTGGTTTCATACCGCCGCTTAGTCTGGCAGTTCTTTGCTTGATGTTGAGAGCATGGAAAATCTCCAACATGGACTTAAAATGCTGTGCAAATCTGTCAAGATCATATTTTCTCCTCTGAGATGCGCGTCGTGTAATCACGTAAGCTGCTTCTATCAGTGAAGCATGTTATCTTTCAAAACCATTCACATATATATATATAGAATATCGATGATGTATTACAGATATTTCCAGTTCCCCTGAATGCAACAACTGGGAATATGTTGTTCAGCTGCTGTGTTGAGCTGTCAGTCATGATTCCGTACCCCCGTGATCTGAGGCCCCGCCCCCCACGCCAAAACAGGGCTAAACGTTTGAAGCCAAAAAAAAAATCTGCAAGTGCAAAAAAAAAAAAAAGTTCAAAACTACTTTTCAGATTCAAGTTTTTTTTTTTTGCACTTGCAGATTTTTTTTTTGGCTTCAAACGTTTGGCCCTGTTTTGGCTTGAACTTTTTTTTTTTTTTCCAGCTTCATATCTTTTTTTTTCAGTTGCAAAACTTTTTTTTTCAGTTTTCAAATTTTTTTGGGGGGAGGTACAAAATAATTTTTCACGTTCAAATGTTTTTATTTTGAACAAACTTTTATTTTTCAGGTTCACATTTTTTTCATTTGAACAAACTTTATGGCCCCAATTTAGCTCCATACTATATCCCCCTTTGCAAACCAAACGCAACCCAAATGCTTCAGAATCCTTCAACAAAATTTGTCGAAAGTTGCTCCTCCAACATGGAGTCTACAATTGGGAGCTGATCATCTTAATACAGTATATGTATATACTTTATTGATATCATCCCCTGAAATGCAGACAAAGCAGAATAAGCTGTTTGTCTTTGCCGATGTACTTTAAAAAACTTTTATTTTGTTTAAATTATGCTGTGGATTAATTGTTATTAATGTCACTCCCATTTTTTTGGTGAAAAAAATACTCTACTGGACAGATTTGTGAAGCAAGTAGGAGCTTCTGATCCTGTTCCTGTACAGTGAAACAAGGAACACCAACAAGCATTTGAGCTTGACATTAAAGAATAAAAATCAAGTACGAACTGCTGACATTGCTCTTTTTACAATCTGCTACACATTATGTGCTTCACTTTGCTGTACTCTCCTGACATGGCAGTGATTGCAATATCTGCCATGTAAGACGTGAGAAAACATTAAGTTGGTAACAAAAAGTGCTGTAAAAGCCGCATGCAGCCCTATCAAACGAACCTCCCTGGCAGCTTTATCCTCACGCAGCTGCAGCACTGACAAGATGGGCAAACCCACAAGATTACCATCTGGTACATTTACTATGACTGATTCACTCATTTAATTGATGCTATACAAGCAAACAAGACAAGCCCTGGAGACAATACTCTGTCAGATAAAAAGTGACTTCCATCCAAACACCAGACAAAAATTATGCTGGAGCACTTTGCTGAGGTTTACAGAAAGAAGTGATCACACACAACTCATCATTAGGTCTCTGCATAATTGCTTAAGTATACAATTAGCTAAATTAGTCATAGTCTGTAATTTTCCTTCCTCTTTTGTTTCATTCTCTGTTCAGTACTAATGAAGGATCGCTGTAAGCTCTTTTGCCGGGTCGCTGGTACCATGGCTTACTATCAGTTGAAGGACCGCGTGGTGGACGGCACTCTGTGCGGTCCAGACACTTACGACATCTGTGTTCAAGGCCTCTGCAGGGTATATGTGCATGTTTGTTTTCACTCTATAACTATACACTGCAAAACTTGTACACAAGCTTAAATTGTTGTAAGTAATTTATTGTTTTTGCAGAGAAGCTAGCACTTGCAGTCTGAAGATACTTTTAGATCTGATTAACTTGAATTATTTTTTAGGCATTACTAGGTTGCAGTCAATAATAAAATTGCACCGATTAGTTTTGTGGCCAATTTCCGATCTGTGGTTTTTATAAAGCTTTGACCTGTTGATACCAGTTTTAAGAAATTATAATTTCTCTTTAACAACTACACTTAACAGCAATAAAATATATATTTTTACCTGTTCTACTCGAGTGGTCATTAATCACCTATAGTAGAGGCCTAAGGGACATGACAATGGTTGAAAGATGAGTCACTGTAAAACAAGCTTTTTCCAATATTTTAAAAGAAAGTCCAAGGGATTATGGAGTTGATGCTTTAGCATTTAACAATAGTATATGTAAACAACAAGCTCTGCTTTTTTTTCCTAGATTAAAAGAACCCTAAAGGCTTCCAGCAATTCTAAATCTAGCATTTTTAATGACAGGAAAGTTAAAAGCTCAAAGAGATGAAACAGGGTGGCTTTGCTCTAATGCGATCAGCCTTTTTGTTATCTGCTAGTGTTTTGCTTTCTCATTAAGTAGCCTCCACACAAAAATACTGTTTATTTTTAAATAGCCTTTTTAAACTTTTGAGCTCCCTGTGACTTCATTTTAAACACCTAAATAATATAGAAAATGGCTAACTTTGATGTCTACCTTTCTCAGTTAAAAGCGAGTTGTTGCTACTTGGTCTCGCTTAGCTATAGGGCCTTCACTAACTGGAAAAAGGTTGGATTTTTGAGTTTTGACTTAGCCAGTCTTTTGATCAGGGTTGATCAGGGTCAATGCAAAGTTCAGGTGTGATTGATGGCATATAAGTAATTCTAACTTTGACAACAAATATTGCATATTTCAAGTCAACATTTTTCATACATTCTTTCAGCAAGCAGGCTGCGACCATGTTCTCAACTCAAAGGCCAGGAATGACAAATGTGGAGTGTGTGGTGGGGACAACTCCTCATGTAAAACTTTGGCAGGGACCTTCAATGATGCCCAGTATGGTAAGTCCTGCAGCTCAGATTATCATGTCCATTTAAAGCTGTCTATGTTGTTCTTAAACATACATAGCGTCAGCAGCTTCTGCAAGATAAATATGATGCATAGTAAAGAAATAGAGGCCAAGACAGATTTCTAGTTCCTCATCATCAGGACAGGCCATATGATTGTGATAGACAATGATTTCATGTCTGGTTATTTTTATTCACATCATATGCATACATTTCTTCAACAAATTTGGAAAAATGCACAATCAAAGCCAATCTTTTCTAAAGCTTCAGAAACCAATGTATCTTTTTTTTTTATACAATGGAAAACAAACCTGGCATCCTCAACTTGGAATTGTCTTGCCTAAAGCTGTTCTAAATTCGTTCTAGATCTGGGCAACAACACAACTGAAACATGGGTGTGGTTTTCCTCTTGTTTACTCTTGCAAGTTTGACACTAAGCTTTTGCATCTTTATCATCTTTATCCGTTAGCTTTCTTTCTGGTCTCTGTTGGCTGCTTGGAGGCAAAGAGTTTCAGGATTGTTTTCAACCAAACCAGCTACTGACAACTTTCCTGGAAATCTGGCACAACTTTAAAAAGGGGAAAACAAGTGGGAGTGCAGCCTAGGCAGGATATCCCTCTGTTTCTGGATCTTGGCTTGTTTCTCTGTCACCTACCTCTTTTGTTCCTTTTGTTAGATGCCTTTTAAAATCTTATTTGTGGACTATTAACCTTTTGTTATTTAGTGTTCATAACTGTTCTTTGTCAGATATGAAAAACTTGAAATTTTTCAAAAATAATTATTGTTTGTTGATAAACATAAGGAGGTTTACGGTATTTACCCAGCCATTCTCAGTGGCCCTACACTGAAGTTTAGGGATTTTAGTTACACAGTTGTCACTGAGTGACACATCACTATTTCAAAAGGTTTTGTCATACAGTTCCTGTGATATAAAGGCCTGTAGCTAACATTCCAGATAGTTTTTTCCAGCAGTATGGAGCATAGAATAGCCAAGAGCGTCCCCTCCCTCGCATTTTGTTGCATGCCACTAGTCAGGTGGCTAAAAGAAGGCTGCTATACTCTTTCATTCCAACAAATTGGCAAATTGGGCTGGGAGGTAGTAATAAACATGTAACCACAATGGATTTTAATAAAGGAATGCGGAATGAGTGTAGCACAGTACAATGGAAAGACAGCAGCTGTTGAGATTTTGCGTGCACACAAAACGGAGACATTGTATCATCCTATAGTGTTCAGCTAATCTTAGAAACAAGTTGATCAGTCGAATCTTGTGAAAAGAATAATATAATATGGTTATAACCAAAACTATGATCTGTGTAATGCTATAAAGAGCAAAATAGCAAAAAGGTAGAATATTCTCTGCAATAAGCATCTGAAAACTACTGCTAAATTTAAATGGTGTTTATTAGTAATGTTATACATGTAGATTAAATTTTTTTACCTGTAACAATCACTGTGTTATATTATTTTAATGTCAGTAAGACTTGTTTTTTTTGGTTTAAATAAAAGCAATGAGATCATGTTATACTGCTTTGTTTTCAATTTTTGTGTTATTATTGTGAAACCGAGGCTATTTTAAATGTGGTGCATGGCCATTCTTGACATAGATTTGCAAACTGCAACCTTTTTTTTAAATTAATCTTTATATTGTATGAGCTTAGAAAAGAGAAGCATGCTTGAGGTAAAACCTCAATATGCGGTTATTGTTTATTCCTGTGTCTGTCTGTTGTGGGAAGATGTTGTGTGTGGTCAGTTGCTAAGCTTGGGAGATTTAGGAGGCTACAATGGATTGATGAAGTAATATGAGGTTTGGAAAAAAAATATGTGATTTGTATTTGTGAAAAAGTATGAGTCTTTAAAAATGTGTCTATGCGTTAGTTTTTTGTCACACTATGTCTAAATCATATCATTTACCGGGAAAATTCTCAAATCTGATGAGAGGTAGAGAAGTAAACTGAGTGCTGCCCCTGGGTGGCTCTAGGTGCTAGCTTAAACTTTGACTTCACTTTGAGATCACTTCATTCATGCTGACATTCATTCTTCTCCACGTTTTTCAGTTCAAACTGTCAGTAAAAACTCCACCCATGACAGAATTATGTAAATTTTTCAATGTTATAAATACTTAATAATAGACCAGGCCCAATTCATGAATAAAACAGAGACCAAAAAGGCCAAATTGTTGCTAAACCGCAAAGCTTAGTATATGAATGCTAACAAAATACAAAACCTGCTGCTGTACCTATTTTACTGGGTGAAGTTTGGTTGCGAGTCCCCCCTCTTGGGACACATATGTTTATATTTTCTATGTCCCCTTTTAATTTGTCCCTTTTGACTTTGTATTGTATTCATGTATTTGTCCTTCTTTTTGTCAAGTCCTCTTACCAACATTTTAGTTGTCACCACATGGCTTTCAGTGACCCCCTCTCTCTCACACGTCCTCGTTTTCTGCATTGGGTTATCATAGTACAACAAAACAGGCGCTTTAATTACAGGCCAAAATGGAAAGGCCAGGGAATAATTACAGATCATTTCATGGACAGGCCTCCTGCAGGTTTTTGAGATGGTGATAGTTTTCATATCTCTCCAAGTCCCCAGTGGAGGGAACTGGACTTCCCTGAATCGAGTTTTTGAGGGCATAATGAAGCTATTAGGGAAATCAAGGCTGAAGCTGCTTTATTTCCTTCTGAGACTTCTTAAACTGTGTGCACCTTTCCATGTTTAATGTCTGACTTTCTTCTTCTCTGTATTTTTTTTTGGGTTTTTTAGGCTACAACGCAGTTGTGCGGATCCCAGCTGGAGCCACCAACATTGATATCAAACAGGTTAGCTACTCTGGAAAACCCGAAGACGACAACTACCTCGGTGAGTGGGCTTTGTGCATATCCATAAAAAGAGATTTTTTTTACTATCAGACAATAAAAAATTCTAAATATAACTTTCAGGTGAGGATTTTGAAAGTTTAGCCTCACCCCTCTTGTTGAAACATTACTTATTTTAATTTACCACATTTGGATCATATTCCCAAGCCATACTCAGGCTTGATTACTGCCAGACCTGTAACATAAAAAAATCACTCAATTAGAAACAGTCTGACACCATGAAGTAGGCTAAAAGAGTCCAGTGAAGTGGGAAACAGCGAGAGCCGTTATCCACAAATGGAAAAAAATTATAATAGTGGTGAACCTTCCCACGGGTTGTCGGCCTACCAAAATTACTCCAGAAGTGCATTAACGACTCTCAATAAAAACTCAGAACGACATCTAAAGCACTGCAGAGCTCACTTGTGTTAGTTAAGGTCAATGTTCATGATCAATAATAGGAAAGAGACTGGACAAAACTGACATCAAACTTCAAAGGTCAAAACCACTGTTGACTAAAAAAGGACATAAAACCTGGTCTCACATTTATCAAAAAAACTTCCTGTTGATCCTCAGAGAAAAATATTGTTTGGACTGACGTATCAAAAGTGGAACGCTTTTGAGAGGTGTGCGTCATAATGCTAATGGAACATTTTAGAAAAAAGAACACAAGAAACAAACTGTCAAACATGGTGGTGATAGTGTGATGGTATGATGCTTCTTCAGTGCCTCAACAACTTACTGTAAATGATTGAACCCTAAATTCTGCTCTCTAGCAGACAATCCAGTCGGGATGCTATGTCATGATCTTAAACTGGACATTTATACCTGAAAACCTGGAGGGTTTTCAGGGATAAATGTTAAAATTCCTCTGCGGTGATGTAAAAGACTTGATCAGAATCAGAATCAGCTTTATTGCCAAGTTTGTGCGTACAAACAAGGAATTTGACTCCGGTAAACTTTGCTCTTTTGTTCTATTTTTGCATTACAGAATATACAAATTTACAATTTACAACGTACAATATACACATATCTAAAGGTTGTTATTCACAAGAAGGAAATGGAAAAGAGACTGATCTGGTCTCCAGCTGTTTTACGTTATTTAAGTTAAGTTTACGGGGTAAGTACACGGGGGAAGGGGGTGTTATCAGTCTTCTTTGGTTGAGAGTTTGTTAGGAAAGCAAATGCAGTGTCAGACATTAGAAAGATAAATAAGGTATCAATTGGTACTAATTAGAGGCATGTGCAGCCCAGGATGTGTGAAAGCAGATATTGGCGAGTGAGAGACAGATGGAAAGAAAGATAACACGCCAAAATAAAAAATAAAAAAAGATTTTCCCTAGTGGAGATAATGTTGAAAACAAGATTTGAAATTTTCTTTTTAAGATTGTCAGATAAACCATCTGGCAGATCCTCTTGTGCAAATAGTTATTTGGAGGGTCTAGACTAGCTGTTTCTGAGGACCACAAAGGCAGTTTTAGTGTCTTAATGATGCTGGTTCTGCAACACACTGCTAGTTTGGTCTTCTCAGCTGGATCTTTGAGGTTTCCCCAGAGTTATAATTGGCTTTTGGCTGCTCCTCTGATTGATTCCCGGCTTGTCACTTTAGGTGCATGGCCATGTCTTCGGATGATGGATGGATCCCTGAGATGTTAAAAGCTTGGGAAAATGTTTTACAACCCAACCCTACTGTAAACTTCTCCGCACAAATTAATGAAGTGTTTTCTAGAAAATAGACTGTCATACCTGGTGTCTGTCAGGCATTAAGAAATATTTCATTTTTTCATGTACTATATAAGATGCACACTGTGTATCGTACATTTTTAAAGGCACGTTCATGCTGTATGATAGCCATGACTAGAAAAATCATTGTCAGTCATAACTGGTTAGCTGGCATCCAGCAATATGCAAAGTGAAGCATAAACAAAGCTTTATCTGCAAGAATAATCACATGCTTTTATTTTGGAGAGCACCGTCAGATTGAAATTTACTCCATGTTTCTTAGAAAACATATCTTTGACCGTAGAGGAGTTCGATGGTGTTCATGTACACGTTTATGCATTTGTTTGTATTTGCAGTCAGTGGAGAGGCTTTGTTTGCATTGCAGTGCCAGTCTTTTAGAAGAGTCACGCAGTTTAACTCCAAATAACTTCAATTTTAATTCCCACTATTGTTCCCATGTTCCACCTTGGCCTGCAGCAATGGCTTTGGGAAAACATTCAGAGATAGTTTCTTACAGTTGGATACTGAAATCTTGATGGAAACAAATAAAATATTTCCACATCTTTTAACACAAATGAGATATAAAGTCTTGTTCTGTTTCACTTATAGTACCTTAGAAAATATTCATATTTCTTGAATTTTTCACATTTGCCACATTACAACCAAAAGGTTCTTGCATAATAGTGGATGAAGAATGAGTCATGGCTTTCTTTTTAGTGCGTCCAACTGCCTTCAGAACTCACCTAAGTGGTAAATAGAGCCCACTTGTGTGCATTTTAGTCTCAGTATAAATCCAGCTGTTCTGTGAAGGGCTCAGAACTTTGTTAGAGAACATTAGTGAACAAATGGTATGAAGACCAAAGAACACAGCAAACGAGTCAGGGATAACATTGTGAAGAAATCTACAGCACCTATAGGCTATAAGACAATATCACAAGATTGAACATCTCACAGAAAAGTGTTCAGTGCATCATCCAGCTGCCAGTGTAGCTGCAGAGATCCACAGCTCAGGAGGGAGACTCTGTTGACAGGGCTGCTATTAGTTGTGCACTCCTCAAATTCAGCCTTCATGGAAGAGTATGAAGAAGACGGCCATTGTTAAAAGAAAGCAATGAGAAGTCGGATTTGCTTCAAGCCTTGCAGGGAACACAGCAAACATGCAGAAGAAAAGATGCTCTGGTTAAGTGGGAGACAAATTAGACCTTTTTGGTCTTAATTCAATGTGTAGTGGAAAACACTCAGAATTCACCATTCCCACAGTGAGCCATGCGGGTGGCAGCATCATCCTGTGGGCAGGCTGTTCTTTAGTAGGGACAAGAAATATGATCAGAGTTGTTAGGAAAATGAATAGAGCTAAATATAAAGATGTCCTGGAGAAAACCCCTAAACATATAGCTAGATGTGTAATGGAATGGGTTAGATTCACTGAGCTGTAGCTATTTTGCAAATATAATATCACATACTATCATAAATATCATTGTAATGTTTTTTTTTTTCCTTATTTATAGTGCATTGAGTGCCTTGTTGCTGAAAAGTGCTATATAAATAAACCTGACTTGACATACAATTCCAATAAAATGCCTGGAAGTTTGTTGTTGTAAGAACACCTTTTGTGAATTTTGAGAAGATCTAAAGTACTGACATAGAACATAAACCAAATGTCCTGACAATAAAACTATTACCTCATACTGTAATATTAGACTACGATAGTAATAAAAAACAATCATATCAAAAAATCTAATCACAACTGCAGTAAACTGTATAGTTTCTCTATTCCGCCATGTCATTATTGATAATGTGGATGAACAAGCACTGTCAGTTCAAACGTTTTTGAATAAATCACACAACATGTAGGATTACAGAACTTAAGGAAGTGCTATCCTGGTAGTGTCGAAGAGAGAGAATGAGCTCCACAGGAAGCTGGAACTTCCTGTTGCATATAGAACCTTGCTACCCCAAATGGCTTTGGCTCACATAGCAGATCAAAGACAGACATAATAAGGTAAGGTAAGGTAGGGTAAGGTTAAGTTTATTTATATAGCGCTTTTCAACCACGAGACACTCAAAGCGCTGTACATACAATTACAATACAATCACAGAGAAAATAAACACAGATACACACACTGAAAAACAAATGATAAAATCAAACAACAGAGGTAATTAAAAAAAAAATAAAATAAAATAAAATAAAGAGAATAGAATGATGGATAAGAAAATGAAAGGAAAATTGGACTGAAAACATAACTAATTATGCTTAGATGGTACAGTCAAAGGCCACTCTAAACAAATAAGTTTTTAATCTCGATTTAAAGCAACTTAGGGTTTCGCCGCTTTTACATTTTTCTGGGAGTCTATTCCAGATTAGTGGAGCATAAGAACTAAAAGCTGCTTCTCCATGTTTGGTTCTGGTTCTGGGTATGCAGAGTAGATTTGAGCCAGAAGACCTGAGAGGTCTGGCTGGTTGATACACTGACAACAAGTCTGTAATGTATTTTGGTGCTAAGCCATTTAGTAATTTATAGACTAACAGAAGTATTTTAAACTCTATTCTCTGAGCTACAGGGAGCCAGTGTAGGGACTTTAGAACTGAGGTGATGTGCTTCACTTTCTTAGTTCTAATGAGGACAGCAGCGTTCTGGATCAACTGCAGCTGTCTGATCGACTTTTTAGGCAGACCTGTGAAGACACCGTTGCAGTAATCAATTCTACTAAAGATGAACGCATGAATTAGTTTTTCAAGGTCCTGCTGAGACATTAGTCCTTTAATTCTGGAGATGTTTTTTAGGTGATAGAAGGCCGACCTAGTTACTACCTTTATGTGCCTCTGAAGGTTCAGGTCTGAGTCCATCACCTTTTCCAAACTTCAGACTACAAGAGGAAAAACTAATTAAGGAGCACAATTTTCCTTTATTTGAAAATAATTATCCCTCCCACATATCCTCCCACAGTCCAAACACATGCCATTTAGGTTAATTGGTCACTCTAAATTGCCCTTAGGTGTATGAATGAGTGTGTGCATGGTTGTTTGTGTGTTGCCCTGTGATGGACTGACGACCTGTCCAGGGTGTACTCCGCCTCTCGCCCGTAGACTGCTGGAGATAGGCACCAGCTCCCCCTCGACCCACTATGGAATAAGTGGTAGAAAATGACTGACTGACTGACTGACTGACTGGAAATAATTATTTTCTTTGGGCAAAAATGACCTTTGCTTATCTGCTTTTTTTCAGCTTTGTCTGACACTCAATCCAACTTCCTCCTCAATGGGAACTTTGTGGTGGCAATGTTCAAAAGGGAAATCACCTTCAAGGGAACTATCATTGAGTACAGCGGCTCAGATACAAAAGTTGAGCGCATCAATTGTACAGACCGCATTGAGGAAGAGCTTATTTTACAGGTATGAAAACGTTTTTGTTGGATTTACCAAATCAGTCGTCTTTCTGCATAAGGTCACCTTTGTTGTTACATACATAGTTTAAGATATGATCTTAGTGTTGACACCATTGTTTTGGCAGGTCCTGTGTGTGGGAAACCTTTACAACCCAGATGTACGTTACTCCTTCAACATACCCATCGAGGAGCAACGGGAGCAGTTTGTGTGGGATCCCTCTGGCTCCGGGCTTGAATGCAGTCGTCTGTGTCAGGGTAAGACAGCTGGGCTTCGAAGGTTCCTCAGATAAGGAATGAGGACTATTCTTTTTCCACTTGGTTTATTTTCCTTTTAAAATTGTTTTAGGTTATATAGAGGTAAAGGAAAATATTGCTAAACTAAAAGCAACCCTTTTTTAATTAATGTTTTTTAAAGGGCTGTGTTCTTTGGTCTTCATGATGTCATTTGCTCAAAGAACAGCTGGACAAGCAGCTAATATTTTACAATATCTTAGTGTATTTATTGAGTCTCAAAACAAATTCCTCAGGCACCTGTCAAAACACATCCTAATGTAACTATTACAATAATCTATACTACATAATGACTTGCAAAGATATTTCTACGATTTAAAATAGTTTTCACATTTTATCATAAAATTCCAAATTTGGAACGAACACTTGAACATTTTTGATCTAAATTCCACTGTAGCTCTGACTCAATTTTGAGGGTCATTGCCCTGCTGGAAGGTGAACTCCCGCCCCAGTTTCATGTTGTCAGCAGACTTTAACAGTTGTTGTTTCTCCCTGGATTGACCTCCATTTAGCTCCTGTCCGCTCTGGCCACCTTCTCCGTCACTGCTCACAACAAGTATCCCCACATTATGATGCTGTCACCACTATGTTTCATGGTGCAGATGGTGTGTTCAGGGTGATGCCTACTTTTCATTTTCCAGTACATATAGCACTTGCATGTAGGCCAGAAATATAGTTCCTCCACGTGTTTGCTGTGTTTCATACATTAGAGGTCCCCAGTTGTTTGCTCCCCAGGGATTGGTAGTTTTCCATGTCAGTTCACATGCTTAAGTCACTGCTCCGTCTCGGCTGCTTATCTTCCTACCGACAGAAGCAGGCAGAGGTTTCTGGTTTTTCAGACTAAAATCGCTCATTGGCATCATCAGTACCAAAGAATTACAAAACACTGTAGTGCCCCATCAAATGACCCGTGGACCATTACAGATTCGTGGACTGGTGGTTGGGGACCTCTGTGATACATGGCTTATGGCAAACTGCAAAGTGGACCTCTTATTTATGGCTTTTTTTCCCACTCTTCCATAAAGGGCATATTTGTGGAGTTCACCAATAATATTTACCCTTTTGATAGATTATCATACCTGAGCTGTTGATCTCTGCAGCTCCCCCAGAGTTACCATAGGTATCTTGCTGCTTCTTTGAATAAGGCTCTCTTTGACCAGCCTGGTGATTTACATGGACTGTCGCGTCTTACTAGGCGTGAATCTGCCCTCCATTGTGTAATCACTCAGACTCCCATTTGATCTAGGTGCAAAGTGGAATCAAGTAGGCACGTTTGTGTGGGTTCTTGGACACAAAGCACAGAATACGGCTTCAAAAAGCCATCTAATGTTTGTTTTTATTTTCATCTCGTGTTCAGGTGAGAGACGGCGGAAGGCAGTGTGCTTTCGTAAGAGCGACCACCTTGAAGTGTCGGACCAACGCTGTGAACATTTACCTCGCCCCATTGCTGTTACTGAGGCCTGCAACACTGACTGTGAACTCAGGTGGGAATTATGGGACCAACACAGAGAAGACATAAACATGTACCACCACAACAAGCTCTTGCAGCGCACATAATTCCAAAACTTTTTTTAACATCTCTTATTTCTCAGATGGCATGTCGCTGGAAAGAGTGAGTGTTCAGCGAAATGCGGCCCTGGCTACCGCAGCCTGGATGTTCAGTGTATGAAGTATAGCCAGATGAAGAGACAGAGTGAGAGGATAGAGGCTAGTTTCTGCGTTGACATCACCAAACCTCAGATGAGAGAGACGTGCCATGGGGATTGTCTGCTTAAGAGCTGGCAGTACAGTGCCTGGTCGCAGGTATTGGCTGTAGAAAAATAACTGTGTAAAGACAAAGCATATACAGGTCCTTCTCAAAATATTAGCATATTGTGATAAAGTTAATTATTTTCCATAATGTGATGATGAAAATTTAACATTCATATATTTTAGATTCATTGCACACTAACTGAAATATTTCAGGTCTTTTATTGTCTTAATACGGATGATTTTGGCATACAGCTCATGAAAACCCAAAATTCCTATCTCACAAAATTAGCATATTATTAAAAGGGTCTCTAAACGAGCTATGAATCTAATCATCTGAATCAACGAGTTAACTCTAAATATCTGCAAAAGATTCCTGAGGCCTTTAAAACTCCCAGCCTGGTTCATCACTCAAAACCCCAATCATGGGTAAGACTGCCGACCTGACTGCTGTCCAGAAGGCCACTATTGACACCCTCAAGCAAGAGGGTAAGACACAGAAAGAAATTTCTGAACGAATAGGCTGTTCCCAGAGTGCTGTATCAAGGCACCTCAGTGGGAAGTCTGTGGGAAGGAAAAAGTGTGGCAGAAAACGCTGCACAACGAGAAGAGGTGACCGGACCCTGAGGAAGATTGTGGAGAAGGGCCGATTCCAGACCTTGGGGGACCTGCGGAAGCAGTGGACTGAGTCTGGAGTAGAAACATCCAGAGCCCCTGTGCACAGGCGTGTGCAGGAAATGGGCTACAGGTGCCGCATTCCCCAGGTCAAGCCACTTTTGAACCAGAAACAGTGGCAGAAGCACCTGACCTGGGCTACAGAGAAGCAGCATTGGACTGTTGCTCAGTGGTCCAAAGTACTTTTTTCGGATGAAAGCAAATTCTGCATGTTATTCGGAAATCAAGGTGCCAGAGTCTGGAGGAAGACTGGGGAGAAGGAAATGCCAAAATGCCAGAAGTCCAGTGTCAAGTACCCACAGTCAGTGATGGTCTGGGGTGCCGTGTCAGCTGCTGGTGTTGGTCCACTGTGTTTTATCAAGGGCAGGGTCAATGCAGCTAGCTTTCAGGAGATTTTGGAGCACTTCATGCTTCCATCTGCTGAAAAGCTTTATGGAGATGAAGATTTCATTTTTCAGCACAACCTGGCACCTGCTCACAGTGCCAAAACCACTGGTAAATGGTTTACTGACCATGGTATCACTGTGCTCAATTGGCCTGCCAACTCTCCTGACCTGAACCCCATAGAGAATCTGTGGGATATTGTGAAGAGAACGTTGAGAGACTCAAGACCCAACACTCTGGATGAGCTAAAGGCCGCTATCGAAGCATCCTGGGCCTCCATAAGACCTCAGCAGTGCCACAGGCTGATTGCCTCCATGCCACGCCGCATTGAAGCAGTCATTTCTGCAAAAGGATTCCCGACCAAGTATTGAGTGCATAACTGTACATGATTATTTGAAGGTTGACGTTTTTTGTATTAAAAACACTTTTATTTTATTGGTCGGATGAAATATGCTAATTTTGTGAGATAGGAATTTTGGGTTTTCATGAGCTGTATGCCAAAATCATCTGTATTAAGACAATAAAAGACCTGAAATATTTCAGTTAATGTGCAATGAATCTAAAATATATGAATGTTAAATTTTCATCATTACATTATGGAAAATAATGAACTTTATCACAATATGCTAATATTTTGAGAAGGACCTGTAGAGTTTCGGCTTTGTTGCAATAAACTGCATGAAGAAATCTTGTTGTACAGTGCTCCAAGACCTGTGGACGTGGGATTCGTAGCAGAGAGTCTTACTGTATGAACAACCTGGGCCGGCGATTAGTGGACAGAGAGTGCAGCGAATATGAGAGGGTGGTATCTGAGCCCTGCAACGAGCAGCTGTGTCCAAAGTGGGCTGTCAGTGAGTGGAGTGAGGTGGGCCCTTACAAATACACACCTAAAGCATCAATATTTCACAGATGATTTATTTGCTATAAAGTAAGCCTCTTTAAACCTACTCAAATGCTTATAAAGGCTGGATTATTGGCGATGGAACGCACTGCAGCTACAGTTTTGTGGATTCAGTTTTTGCCAGAGAATAAAACAAAGCTGACCCATGCTTTGTCCATATTATCCAGTAATATAAACCTGACACATTTGATTGTATTTTTACACATCATATAAAAACAGTAATTTTATCCCCCTGTTACCTAAATCCCCAAAAACCATCAGTGTCTGGTCACCTGTGGGAAAGGAATGAGGCACCGACAAGTTTTCTGCACCATGGGAGATGGGGAGGAAAAGCTGAGGGAAAATTTTTGCAACCCGTCTAGTAAACCTTCCACTGTGGGAAGCTGCGAACTTGCTGAGTGTGCAACATGGCAGGTCGGCGTCTGGGGAGCGGTAAGTTGAGTATACACATACCCACAGATCTAACTTACACTTTAGCAAATACCTAACATACATGTTAGATTGATTAAAATAATTTGATTTACTATAATGGTTCAATTTACGTGAGTTATATATGAAAAATATATCAACTGCATAAATGCCTTATGTCAATAAATCTATTGAACAAGCATATGAAGTTTGACTAATTGTGCTTAGATTACCTTTTTGTGGTTGCAATACATACTTCAATACAACTTGTTCTTTCTTTCATCTTACTGGTTACTTTGCCAGAAAAATAGATACTGTCTCGAAACTTTAATGAATTTACTATGTGTTTTGCTGGAACCTTCCTAGAATTTACCATTTACTTTCCAGAAATTTAGAGAAGACTTTCCAAAACTGACCTGCTACTTTCTGAAACTTGCAAGATTCTTTCCTAGAAAGTTCTTGGAACCCACCAGGTAATTCTTAGCAATTTTAGGGTTACTTTCCACAACTTGGTGGACTGGTCTGGTGAACTTACTTGGGGCTTTGTTTATTTTATCACAACTTAGTATGTAATTGGAAGTACCAAGTAGCTTCTTGAACATTTTAGAACTTTTTCTAACACACATTTGCTCTTTCCGTGCTCTTAGCTTTGCTATTCCTTCTATCAGATGTTCACTATTCTAAAAGAGACACAATTTAATCACAATCTTCTCCAAAAACATTAATGCATATAACATACTGAAAAATTACAATTTAACAAATAAAACTGAATTTTTGTTTCAGACACCATTTAGTAGTTGGACATTTTTAGAATCTAGGAAACTAGGATAATCCTTTAAATATTAACTTTTCTTTAATTATTTAACTATTTTCCTCAATTAATGAAATACCAAAATTGCCATATTTAGCAAAAAGAAAAAAAAAAAACTATTTTTACTTGGGGCTACAGGCTCATAAAACAGAAGAAATGCACATTTAACCAGGTGATTATCTCTCTCTTCTCATCATTCTCAGTGCATGCAGTTCTTGCCTCATTCACTTTCCCTGTTACTGACTCCTTTCAATGACTTTCATATGTCCAAACTGAGTGGAAAACACCCTCAGCCTGAGTTTACAAATCACTATAATAAATTAACTAACTCAGGAAATATAAACTAAAGGTCACCAATCAATTCTAAAACGTCTTACTTTGGATGAATCCTTGTTGAGACTGTAGCTCCAATTTCCCAAATCAGGGAGTTGTGCTCTTGTCTTCCTATTTACTGTTCTGTTCGTTCATAAAAACTTGGTTTATTAGCATTTGTGTCCTCACAAAACACATCCAAGCCAGTCGTTCTTTTTTTTTTTACCATTTGTTTGAATGTTGACAACACTAGTAACGTTTCCTACCGCGAAATAAACCTTCATCACGGCCAGGATCAGCCCAGTCCAAGGCGGCGCACTCAGCTCTTCTTCTTCTACTCTGTCTGTAATGTTAACAGCAGCGCGACCAGCTACCGTAACAGCAGTTGTTGCGAGCAACATGCTCACTCGGGCTTTCCAGCCACGACTACCGTAGTAAGTCTACACACAACATTTCTTATTCACAAAACCCTAAAATCGGGGACATTGCCGGGGACAGCTTATCTAAATCGGGGACGTCTGGTCACCCTACACTACAAGACACTTGGTTTTATCTAAAACGCAGTCATATTCAAAGTAATCCCAATTTGAACTCTGGCGCTTTTTCCCAAGTTTTGCTGACATGACACCAGGTGTGGACGGACCACTCAGATGACTTGACTGACGTACCCGCCATCTGGTGGCGGAATGTGGCACCACAAGAAAAAAAAACAACAACTCTAGACTAGACCACAAAATGAGACCACACAAATGAAAACTAAGCACATTATCTCTATAAATTCAGCTAATTTTAGTTAATTTTGTGTGTAACGCATTACAGTTTCAGTTAGCCTTTGTTTGTTTGCAAAGACTCGTTTTTATTTTTATTTCAGTTAACAAAAATGTTTTCTTACTTCTAGTTTTTGTTATTTCGTAATTTTTCGTTAACGATAATAACATTGATCATTGAGAACATTGATCACACCTATTAATTACTTCCCAAAACCAGATACTTTCCCAAAATTTTCCATCTACATTTCAGGAAATGCAGAATGTCTGAGAAGTTCCAGGAAAGTAACATCCAAGCTTAGGAAGTAATTTCTAAATTTCTTTACAGTATGGCCTTTGGTAAACCACGCTAGATACTATTTTCAGTGTCCATCTGATGAAACAAAATATATATTTTTTTATTTTAGACTGAATTGTTTTTGTGTACGTGTATATTAATGTGTATATGTCTCCTGATAGTCAAGTAACATAAAGGGGAGAGTGCCCTTTGTAATTCCAGCTTCCATTTTCTAAAATATACCTTCACTTCTGTTGGACTATACTGGACTAACTTTCTCTCCCACATGCATTCTTCATTCATGTCTTTAAGTTTCCAACTTAGGATTCAGCTGTATTAGGACAAATATCTATGAATGAATGTCCTTCACAGTTCATTGTATAGTTTATACAAGGTTAAATCCTCCCCACATGTTTATATGAAGTAAGATAGCCATATTTGCAGAGCTGGATGATATCTGCTCCTTTTGGCTTGTGTGATTATGATTTACTGATTAAATAAACCGTTCCCAACACTTCCTCTGCTCTTGTGGTATTTCTAATTATGATCAGGTGACCTTGAATCAGGTAACAATTAGGTGAAGGGTCAGATTGAATCTGTGGGTGAACGTATGTGTCTGTACATATGTGCATGTCAGGGTCTAAATGAGACTCTATTTTGCAGGATCTTGACTGAACCACTGTTTTAAATATTGAACTCAAAAAACAGATAGGACTTTAACTAGAACTAATTTTTTTTGCTTATGTTTGTGTCTATGCATGTGCGTGGTTTTGTCTTTCAGTGTGCGGTGACCTGTGGACATGGCTACCAGATGAGGGCTGTAAGATGTGTCCGAGGGGACTATGGTGACACAGTAGATAACAGAGAGTGCAATGCTGCGGCGAGACCCAGAGACAGCCAGGTAGGATTAAAAAGACATTTTAAAAATACTGAAAATTCAACAAATCAAGCAAAACCCGCAACTAATTGCTTACACACCACAGAGTCCAGTGTTTACATATGTGAGAAGATATATTTTGTTTCAGTGATATAATGCATTTTGTTCCTTTGGCAAAGAAGATACATTGTATCTCAATTACACAAAGTGTCTTGTTACATATGTAAAAATATACTTTTTTCAATGTACAATATAATTCTTCTGTTATGTAAAAATATGTATTGTATCCCTTTTCTTTTGTATACATATAAATCGTATATCTTTTCTTATGTAAACATAAGAAATGTACATACCCATTACTGTTATTTGGTACCGTGGGTACATACTTCAGCACAATATTTCAGTCTGTTATTTTATTACCCTTGTTCACATCAAAAGTAATTTTCATGTTGACATTATAGGACTGTGAGATGCCACCATGTTCATGGACCTCTGCATCTCAAATCACACCTCGCCCTGACAACTCTGTTCAACTTGTGACTCAGTGGAGATATGGCTCCTGGACTGCGGTGAGAACTGTTGGGTTTGATGCTTATCTGTGGTTTTTGTTAAACACCAAACAAGTCAATGGGCATTTTTTTTTTTTCTTTTTAATGTGTGTAGCTTAAGGGAAAACTAGTGAATAAGTATATGTATATATGTATCTATGTTCTTGTGTTATTAATAGAAACAAACCATACACAACTAATTGCTCTGGTTTGTTATGCAATTCAATTCAATTCAGTTTTATTTATATAGCGCCAATTCACAACACATGTTGTCTCAAGGCACTTCACAAAAGTCAGGTACATACATTCCAATTAATCCTAACAAATGAACAGTGCAGTCGGAGTTAGCTTTTTATTCAAATTGGATAAAAAGTTTTTCTATCTAAGGAAACCCAGCGGATTGCATCCAGTCAGTGACTTGCAGCATTCCGTCCTCCCGGATATGCATGTTTTTAAATTTGAGGGTCCTATATCCAATGCCCCTTTTCCACTGGGTCCACTAAGCCCGGCTTCACTCCTCTCACCCAGCTTTGCTAGCGTTTCCATTACTGTTTTTTTCCGTACCGGCACATAGTTTTTTGGTCCCTGCTCCTGAGCAGGTCCAACCCAGGCTGAGTAGGCACTACATGTGACGTAATCAGACTTGTTGTTTACTGACTGACCATGGGACCAGGAAAAAAGAGAAAGTTTTGCAAGAGGTAGTACAGGGAAAAGTTAATAAAACTCAGAGCGACTGAGATAATAAGGACCACAATGGCTACAGCGGGTCAAACCTAAATATAATTGTACTATTTAAAAATCATAAACCATGCCGGAAGGCTGAAAGAAAATAAAAAGGACACAATTTCAGCTTTCTGAATTACACACGTGTCACATCCTAAACCAGCTGATCATACATACAATCAGCTGTTCGGACGCATAAACATTTCCCGAAAACACACAAAACAATACCACCATGAAACAGTATGTTTGGTTCGGAAATTTATTGATGATCTTTAAGCGAGCCAGCGTGTTCAGGAGGATGGAGCATTATTTATAGTTGTTACACAGTAATGTTTATAGCAGCACAGCCCACTACACTGACGGCTGGAGGCCATTTTCAGCCATCAGTAGGTCAGTGGAAACACAACAGGTTCCGTGCAAAGTGGAGCGAGACGATTTCTTGCTTCAATAAAAATGGTTTACTTCTGTCAGGTGTATGAATAATTTTGGACTTAACCTTAAGGCTTTACCCATGATTATGCCAAAATTCCAAAAACTTAAATGAAAAAAGTGATCAACAGCTGCTTTATGGTAAACCCACTGGTCCCTAAGTATCTATGGCAAATTGTGTTTGAATGCTTCGTTGCTCAAGCTCTTTACATATTGCCTATTATCCATGCTCACCCAAGGGGTATATTAAGATATTAAATCACCTAACAAAGATGAACACTCATTCCCATTTTTTTTTCTTTACTGTACTGTCTTTCTTTAAAAAAATAATGAAATGTGTTCCAGTAAGACTACATGTTAATGCTTGGTCACATTCTATTTAAGTTTAACATGAATTGTGGCATGACATTGGGTATATCTATATATTTTTGAAGATAAATTATAGGTAAAGTTTAAAACAGCAGAATGTGTTTGAGAAATAGCCAATATAGATCTAGCTAACTGCTGGACAGAAAGAAAACAGGAAGGGCAGTTTCTCATTTACATACATGGGGCCAAAAGGCAAGAATCAAAAGTTTTACATTTTTTAATCTTTACATTTTAGCAAATACTTTGTGTTTAGAATTTCACAAGCTATTGTGGAAGTTAAATTGGCTTGTTTTGTCTTGAAGTTGTTTATTAGATAATATAAACAAAGCAAAAAACCTGGGGTAAAATAACTAAAATAATAATAGAAGTTAAATCAAATGCAAGGACACTGCAAAGCAGAATGTCCAAAAACATCAACTGCAAACAGGCTGAGTGTGACAAGAATGAAAACAAAACTTGATACAAAGAACACAAAAAATAAGATGAACCACAGTTTGACAACAGACAGCTGAAAACCTGACTTTGTATATACACTGAGGGAGTTACTGTATAAAGAAATGCAGGTGTCAATGTTAGTAAAGTGAAACTTGGTGTTTTGAGAACTTAAAGTTAAACTGAGAAAAACAGAGAAAAAAATGAAAACATGAAACCCTTGTCATGGTATTTGGTTAAAACCAGATTGTCCAGGTGGTTGTTCCTGTCATTTATATTTAAAGAGGCTTCTTCGCCTCTGAAAGTGTCTTCAAAAATTCCAGCTTTGCTTACGATCTTCACTTCTTCTGACACTGTTAGCAATATGGCCTTGCAAGCATATACATATCCCTTGAACTTTTTACGTCTTTCCATGTTGCAACTACATACTTGAAGTAGACAAGAGACCCATTGATTCTTTGGAGGAGTTGCAGAGAGATCCACAGCTCAGGTGAGAAACTCTGGACCAATTAGTGGTGCACTTTGCAAATCTGGCCTTTATGGATAAATAAAAGTTGAAAGCCATTGTTCAAAACAGAAGCTCAATTTGCAGTTTGTCACAAACAATGTTGGGGACACAGTAAATGTGGAAGAAGGTGCTCTGGTCAGGTGAGACTAAAACTGTGAAACATGTTGTTGGCAGCATTATCCTGTGGGGATTCCATTAGTTTAATCTTAAAATAAAACCTATTGAAAACTGCAAATGACATTAGATTTTGTTTTTTGTTTTTTTTTGGGGGGGGGGGGGGGGGGGGGGAAATTCACCTTCTAGCAGACAAAACCCCTAAACATACAGTCAGAGCCACAATGGAAAAGCTTAGATCAAAGCTAAAATCAAGTGTTAGAATGGCCCAGTCAAAGTCTGGACTCCAATCTGATTTAGAATCTGTGGCAAAACTTGAAAGTTGCAGTTCACAATCATTATAAACTAGTTTACAGAAAAAATTATACAATGAAAGAACAGTCTCAATATGTGCAAAGCTGGTAGAGACATATCCCAAGATACTTGTAGTAAAATGTGGCTCCGCTGTATATTGACTTAAGGGGGCTGAATACAAACATTCACCAGATCTTTTAGACATGCATCTGTTGGTTTAATCAAACAGAATCCGAAAAGACATAAAGTGTGGCGTTTTAATGCCACAGAATCTGAAAATAATAAAAGTGTATTGATACCTTTGCAAGGCACTGTATTTGTAATATTTAAAACTGGAGGTCTTTGTGCTGCCGTGTGTGGTGTGACAATTCAATATAATTACTTATCCATATTGACACATAGTTGTGACAGGCTCCTAACACAATTCAATTGTTTCTTTGCAATAACATTATGTTTTCTTTAGATTGGAGTTGAAAACATTCTGTTTTTAGTATAGGAAATTACCTTTTCTAATGCAAAGAACCATACGATCTGTGCCTTATCTATTTAATAACTTTCTCTTTTTTTATCTTTTTGCACAGTGCTCAGTGTCCTGTGGCAAGGGGAAGCTTGCACGCTATGTCAGTTGTAGAGACGCTCAGGGAGGAGTGGCTGACGAATCGTACTGTGCTCATCTGCCCCGCCCTCCAGAGTTCTCCACCTGCTTCAGCCCCTGTGGTCAGTGGCATGCCAGAGAGTGGTCTGATGTAAGTAAAACATCAAAGGCGTACCTACAGTGCATCCAGAAAGTATTTACAGCGCTGCTCCTTTTTCACATTTAGTTATGTTACAGCCTAATTCCAAATGGTATCTAATTAATCTCTTTTACAAAATTCAACATGCAGTACTCTATTATGACAATGTGAAAGATGTTTGTTTGTGATTTTTGCTAATTTCTTACAAATAGAAAACTAAGAAATCACATTTACGTTAGTATTCACAGCTTTTGCCATAAAGCTCAAAAGTGAGGTGCATACTGTTTCCACTGATCATCCGTGAGATGTTTCTACAGCTTAAATGGACTCCACCTGTGGTAAATTCAGTTGATTGGACATTAATAGGAAAGGCACACACCTCTCTATATAAGGTCCCACAGTTGACAGTGTGGACAGAGAAGGACAAACACCAATCAGGCCTGTGTGGTAGAGTGACCAGATGAAAGTCACTCCTTAATAAAAGGCAGACGACAGCTCATGTGGGGTTTGCCAAAAGGCACCCGAAGGACTCTTAGACCATGAAAAATAAAATTTTCTGGGCTGGACAAAGATCGAACTCTTTAGTGTTAATGCCAGTCCTCATATTTGGATGAAACCAGGCAACGCTTATCACCAGGCCAATACCATCCCTACAGTGAAGCATGGTGGTGGCAGCATCACGCTATGAGGATGATTTTCAGTAGCAAGAACTAGCAGACAAGTCAGGATAGAGAGAAAGATGAATGCAACAATGTATCGAGACATCCTGCTTTGAGAACCTGCTCCAGAGCGCTCCTGGCCTCAGACTGGAGCGACGGTTTATTTTTCAGCAGGACAACGACCCAAAGAACACATCCAAGACATCAAAAGAGTAGCTTTAGAACTACTCTGTGAATGTCCTAGAGTGGCCAAGCCAGAGTCCAGACTTGAATCCGATTCAGCACCTCTGGAGAGATCTGAAACTGGCTGTAAACAGATGTCTCCCATTTGCTTGAGATGTACTCCAAAGGAGAATGGCCGAAACTGCCAAGATAGGCGGGCTAAGCTTGTGGCATCATTTTGAAAAGGCTGGAATTGAGGCTGGAATTGCTACCAAAGGTGGAATCAACAAGGTTTTACGCAAAGACTGTGAATACTTATGTAAATGTAAATTCTTAGTCCTGTTTGTAATAAATTTGCAACAATCTCAAACAGACTTATTTTACATTGTCATAATGGGGTACTGTGTGTAGAATTTGATTAATTTGACAGCATTTGCAATAAGGATGTAACATAACTAAATGTGGAAAGATGTAGTGCTGTGAATACTTTCCAGATGCACTGTATTTTCCCAACTTGGTAACCACAGTAATCACAGGGTTCATTTAGTTAGTAATGTCAAAGTTCCTGAGACAATGCCATCATCTTGTACAGTTATGTCTTGATTTTATTTTTCATTCCAAACTAGTACTGGAGTGAATCTCAAGGTTATTTATCATCATTGTGTAATTTTAAACCCTGTGACCATATGAAAAGGTCTGTTTAATTGTCTTTTAAACCCAAATGAACTCCTTTGATGGAAACCTCCCGAGTCTATTTAATTTCATTTGCCACATTAAGTTCATTTCCACCCCCTTTTTTGTCGGTATAAAAAAAGGCTTCACATCTCGAGGCATAACATCATGAAGCAGTTCATGGGAATAATTAAAAGCAACACTCTGTTAACACTGGGCAAATTCTGGATCTGGAAAATGTCCTACAAAAATCTAATTAGAAAAAAAAATGCAAATAATTTAAGGAAAAGAGTCCAAGTAGAATAGTTCAAGCAGTACTAGCCAGGAATTCAAACAAAAAGATGCTGAACACAAACTGTCAAACTGTTGGGAGATTTCCAGCTTGTTCAGTCAGTGTCTGATGGCAGCCAACATCTGGTGGAAACTTAAAAAAAGAGAACCTCTTTTTATAAACTAGAGATTTACAGTTGTGCTTGAAAATGTATAACTCTTAAAATGTTACATGAATCTGCCCAAAATATAATTTTAAAAGTAAATTGTAAGACCGTGAATGTATTTGATTAAAAACATCTGTTAAGTAAGACAGACAAACAGGAAATAGGCTAATGCCAGCATGTTTACTCTCTATTCTAATATGACTTGTTTCTTCACCATTGCATGATGCATTAGACAATGCAGCCCCCTTGAAAAAGAAGGTAATCATTCATAGGAGGATAGCTCCTTGGTTTAATTCAGAACTGCATACTTTAAAGCACAATGTTAGAAAATTGGAAAGAAAATGGCACTCTACACACCTAGAGGATTCCTACTTAATCTGTAAAAATAGCCTACTGTTGTATAAAAAGACACTTCACCAAGCTAGAACAGCTTATTTCTCATCATTAATAGAAGAGAACAAGAATAATCCTAGGTTTATCTTTAGTACAGTTGCTAAACTTACACAGAGTCATAGCTCTGTTGAGCCATCCATTCCCTTAGCTCTTAGCAATCATGATTTTATGGGATTCTTCTTAAATAAAATTGATTCTATTAAAAAGAAAATCTTTGAAATACTTTCGAAGATGATTACTTCATCCTCAGCAAGTGAGACAACATTGGAAATAACTGTAGAACCTGATTTGTGTTTGGACTGTTTTGATCCTGTGGAGCTTCCTGAGTTATCAGAAATATTAGCTTCATCAAAACCTTCAACTTGTATGTTAGACGCAATCCCAACCAAATTATTGTGTTCCCTCTGATTACCAGCCCCATTTTAGAAATGATTAATTTATCCTTAGTAAATGGATATGTACCACAGGCTTTTAAGGTAGCTGTAATTAAACCTTTACTTAAGAAACCTTCGCTTGATCGAGATGACTTGAAAAATTACAGGCCTATATCCAATCTTCCATTCTTATCTAAAATTCTTGAGAAAATAGTTGCAAATCAAATGTGTGAGCATTTACACAGTAATGACCTGTTTGAAGAGTTTCAGTCAGGCTTCAGAGCTCATCATAGCACTGAAACAGCTCTGCTGAAAGTCACTAATGATATTCTCATGGCCTCAGATAATGGACTTGTGTCTGTACTGGTTCTGTTAGATCTCAGTGCCGCATTTGATACAGTCGATCACAATATTCTCTTAGAAAGGCTGGAATATGCTGTAGGGATCAGGGGAACAGCGCTAGGCTGATTTAAATCTTATCTGTCTGACAGATTCCAGTTTGTTCATGTAAATGATAAATCATCTTTAAACTCCAGGGTTAATTGTGGAGTACCACAGGGTTCAGTACTTGGGCCAATTCTCTTTATATATGCTTCCAATAGGTCAAATTATCAGGCAGCATAGTATACATTTTCACTGTTCACTGTTGATGATACTCAGCTTTACTTATCCATAAATCCTGATGAACCCAACCAGTTAGATAGACTGCAAGCATGTCTTGAAGATATAAAAACTTGGATGACTTTAAATTTTTTGCTTCTAAATTCAGACAAGACAGAAGTTGTCGTCTTTGGACCAGAGCCTTTAAAAAAGAAACTGCTTAGTCAATCACTTAACCTGGATGGCATTAAATTGACCTCCGGTAATAAAGTAAAAAACCTTGGTGTTATTTTTGACCAGGACTTGTCATTTAAATTCCATATTAAACAGGTTTCTAGGATTTCCTTCTTTCATCTCCGGAACATTGCCAAAATTATAAATATCCTATCCAGGAGTGACGCTGAAAAACTAGTCCAAGCAATTTTTACTTCAAGGCTGGACTATTGTAATTCTTTACTATCAGGATGTCCACAAAATGCAGTTAAAAGCCTTCAACTGATTCAAAATGCTGCAGCAAGAGTTCTGATGAAAATTAAAAAGAGAGATCATATTTCTCCTATTTTAGAGATCATATTTCTCCTATTTTAGCTTCCTTTCATTGGCTCCCTGTTAAACCCAGAATAGAATTTAAAATTCTCCTCCTCACATATAAAGCCCTTAATGATCTAGCTCCATCATACATCAGAGATCTGATTGGTCCATATGTTCCTAACAGAGCACTTCGTTCTCAGACTGCAGGTTTACTGGTGGTTCCTAGAGTCTCTAGAAGTAGAATGGGAGGCAGATCCTTTAGTTATCAGGCTCCTCTCCTGTGGAACCAGCTCCCAGTTTTAGTCCGTGAGGCAGACACCCTGTCTACTTTTAAGGCTAGGCTTAAAACTTTCCTTTTTGATAAAGCTTATAGTTAGAATGGCTTAGTTCATCAGGGAGGTAGCCTTCCTCCCTCCCTGTTGGATGGAGTAAGGGGGAGTCAGGTTTAGCCTAAACTGGCTCAGTTATGGTTGAGGTGCAAACACACCCTCCATTTCTGCTACCTGTATGACCCCTTCTCTTTTCCAATGGTTATAATCAGTCTGACAGAGAGAGGTATCCCAATCATTGTGGTTTTTAGTATAACAATGACCATCAGTGGGACCCTTTGTGGGGTTCCTTGAGACGGCATTGTTGTAAATAAGCGCCGTTTAACTAAATAATAACTGAAACTATCTGTGTAGTTATGCTGCTATAGGCTTAGGCTGCTGGAGGACATAACGACCACTTTCACCCTCTTCGCTACATTCTCACACTACTCTCCAATTTTGCATTATTTGCTGTTATTGCAGCTTTTAACCTTGTTCTTTCTATTCTCTTCCTAGAAGCTACACCTGGCCTGGCTCTGTGTCTACCTGTGACACCTTTCTAGAGAGGGGAATCGTCCGAGCTTCTGCTGGCAACAACTTAATGCTCACCCTCTACCGATGATCCACATAGCCCTGTCTTTTAGTGTTTAACCCTTTCTCTCTCCTACACATGGCAATTGACGGAGCTTAACTGTAACATCTCTATGTGCTCTCTTTCAGACTCTAACCTTGAAAATTGGCTCAGAGTTTATCTGTTCTTTCTTTCTAGGTGAAATGATTAAAGGAGCTACATCCATTAACATTTACTTTTCCTTCCCATAGAAAGGACTCCTGGATCAGTGCTTCTGTATTCTTTTTGTGTGTCTGCTCTGTTCTCTCAAACCCTCAGTCGGTCGTGGCAGAGGGCCGCTCATACTGAACTTGGTTCTGCTGGAGGTTTTTTCCTGTTAAAAGGGAGTTTTTCCTCTCCACTGTCGCTACATGCATGCTCAGTATGAGGGATTACTGCAAAGTCAACGCCAGTGACTGTCCATTGTCTCTACTTGCTCATCCGGGAGGAGTGAATGCTACAAGTCACTGACTGGATGCAATCTGCTGGGTTTCCTTAGATAGAAAAACTTTTTATCCAATTTGAATAAAAAGCTAACTCCGACTGCACTGTTCAATGGTTAGGATTAATTGGAATGTATGTACCTGACTGTTGTGAAGTGCCTTGAGACAACATGTGTTGTGAATTGGCGCTATATAAATAAAACTGAATCTAATTGAATTAATTCCCAAGTTAAAGTTTTTACCTTAATAATATTATGCAGCTAATTTGAGACAACCTACAAGCAAACCAGAATTCTGGTGGTTCTGAAAAGAATCTAGAAATGAGCTGAAATGCCAGCAAACCGGAAATTTCCAAAGGTTTATAGAAATGTTTCATTGCAGGCATTTGCTTTAGAATGAGATATTGGAAAGTGACTTGGAAGGTGTAGTCATTTGCGTAACAGATAAACGATTTAGTGTAATATTTTGGCATATTATATAATAATATATAATGCTTTTCCTACATCTCCTTTAAAACGCATGTAAAACTCTAATGTAAAGGTCTTTAGGTTGCATTTTTATGGTTATGAAACTGACAGCTCCCATTTTTTTCCTATGTTTGTAACCTTTTCCTCTTCCCTTACCCAGTGTTCAGTGACATGTGGTATTGGACGAGCTACCAGACAAGTGGTCTGCTCCAACTACCACCAGGCAGTGGACCAGTCTTTCTGTGACCCCGATGAAAGGCCCTCAGCTGAGCAAGAGTGCAACACTGCTCCCTGCCCCTCTGTCTACAACCGTCAGCACATTTATGAGCAGCCATATGGATATCCTCAGGATCCAGGACATCATCCAGGACACAGTAGCTGGAACGTCCCGTCTGCAGACAACCAGTGGAGGACCGGACCGTGGGGCGCAGTATGTTTAACATACATTACATGTTTTAGAATATTGCAATGAGCAAAATATTCTTTACCTGCACTTGGGCTATACATCTATATTATTAGGTGTGTGTGAAGACAGTTTTTGAACCAATTAGGTTTGAGGGTGAAGAAACTGATGGTTTTGTCTTTTAAAGCAAAAGGCCATATAGGGTAACAGACAGGTGTATACACAGTGAACTTCATGATGTACTGAATGTTCTGTGAGTGAGTTAGTCTGCGAAAAAAATGAAGGTTACTGCAAAGGAAATCTGACTGAAATCAGACCAGTTGTAAATCTTAGGGTCAGATCAAGCTGCTGATCATTCAGCTTTAAGCAGGATGCAGTGTTATACATATAGCATTAGTCAATAAAGTTTTACTTTTTATGTTAAAGTTATCGCATGTGGATTGTACCATTAAAAATCTTGCTTGCAAATTGCTCAGTCTAATTTAAGAGTAAAACCACCAGTGTCCAGACTCAGTTTGTGCTGTCCTCCCCCACATGTAGATAGTACTGAGTGTTCTCCCTCCCATTAACAGAAGAAATGCATCATTATAATTTGATTCTGAGCCATGCAATTACTTGTGTCAAGACAGAAATGTTCTGTGACATTTTTTGGAAGATGTTTGAGAGCACAGCAGCTGTTTGTTCATAGTTAGATCATTTTGGTGCAGACTGAAACACTTTGCATTGTGCTTAGTGTTTATTTTTTGGATTTTGTATAAGATCTTTAGGCTATATTTTCCATCAGTAGATGATGTACTGTTCTTCTAATCCTGACTGAAATATATGCATGCAGAGCTGCATAAATCATGCATATAGCACAGCGTACCACAAACTATTTAAGGGCTAACATGGTTAACTGATCTCCCTGATCAGCTGAAGCCAAAACTGATCTCTTTGGTTTTGGCAGCATCAAGCTGTGAGGATATCTTCATCGGTGAAAATGAAATTTGTTAGAAACCTCCTTTCAGATCATAGTTCCGCAACAAACATGCAACCAAACAACATGTCACCCTCCATCACTGCCATCGGTTACTTTATCCTTTCACATAAGACAACTTGATCAGCTTGTGTGCTTTCAGCTCATGGACCTAAGATTATTGAACCAAATGGGCATGGCTTACAATTTACAGTAATAAACTGAGCTATACCTAGAGCACATGTCTAAGGAGGGTTTCACCTGATATAGGGGAAATGCTCATGCCGTCAGTTAAGATGCTTTCAGTGATTTAAATTAAAACAAAGTTGTTGCCCAGCATCCTTAACATGTTACTATCTGATGATACTGGTGAGTCGACTTCAACCCCCCTGTTGATATGAAGACAAGAACACACGTAGATCTCTGAACAAACAAAAAAGCTTATCAATGGATGGAAGGAGTTAAATACAGGGCAATCCAGGAATAAACTATATAGAATTTTAGTTAGATTGACTAATCAGAGCACCACCTGATCAGGAATCATTAGCCAAATAACTTTTGGTCTGTCAAGTACTGCTCTGCAAACATAAGGAATAAACACAGACAACTTCTCTCCAAAATACAAGAATTTATTACTAAAAACAATTTAACTCCAAGTTGAAATATTCCAATTAAAAAACTCTAACTACGCCAGAACAATTCAACTAAAACTACCAAGCAAAATGAAGTAATAAGGAAAATAAATAAACTATTTACAAATAAAGGAAACAAGGAACTAAAACAAAATTCAATGATATGACAGTTCGTTTATGTTTAGGGACCAAGGTTTACTTTGAGAAATTGGAACAAAGGTCAGATTAGTTTTAAAAATAATTAAGACAACAGTTGGTATGTCTTCGAACAACCAGTCACAATGCAAATCAGGATAGATAAAACATTATTTTAATATTTTAAAGAATTTGCCAAGTTAGAATCGATAAACTTTTTGGACAATTGATTCTTAAAGTTGTTTTAATTGGCCAGCACTATTTTAGTAAAATGATAATCCAGGAAATATTATTTGCCAAGTTAGAAATCAATAATCTTTTGGACAATCGACCTTAATGTTGTTAACTAGCTATCACATGGAGTAATGGACTACTAAAATGGCGGAGAGGAATGTCAATGGACTTTCAAAAGATAGCGATGAACCGGATATAAATATTTGACCTAGCATTAGCAGTATTAGTTAATGGTTTAGCTTATAAAGGAAAGCTTATAACTTCTTCACCACTCCTTTAAGTCACACGTGTATCTTTAGTTACCATTAATATAAATATTAATGTGCATATGAGAGCTCTCGGTGTGTTACGGCCAATTTATATTTAAACAACTCATTGAAGCAAAGTCAAAACCTTAATACACAACCCAAACAAATAAACTAGCCTCAAAGCATAGAGGCCTGTTAGCATTCAAATAGTTTAACACCAGAGACAAGCAAAACACATAGAAACAAACAATCTTTAAATTGTTTTTCGCAATTTTCTCCCCATACACAACCTCTCATGTGAGCCGTTCTTAGGAACAGGAGTGACGAAGTTCCAAAGGGCTTTAAGTTACATGGGAAACACGGTGGCTCAGTCTGGCCACTTGGTTGCATGGCGGACGGCCACTTGGGGGAGCTCTGCATGGGTTGGCACACATAGCAGGCAGGCAGGGCTGAGGTTCCTATGCCATCTTCTCTCATGGCAGTACAAGGGAAACTGCTTGTCAACCTTTTTTTGGGGAATCTAAAATGCCTTCAGATTCTCCTGAATGAACTCAGACAAAATAGTTCAGGTAGTTTGCCTTTATGTTTGGCCATTATACAGTTGCTAGATATGTAGACGTCTAACCGTATTTTATGTTGGATCCAAGTCTTACTCACCAGCAAGTTTCAGACCCTCGCGCATTGCCTCTCTTTATGCAGTTCTAGCAGCGGGCGGCAGAATAGAGAAAGACATGCAACTGGGAGTGGTGTTTTGTTAATGGATCCCCATGACATCATGGGGATTCCAACAATCTTATATCCTTTTCAGACAAATAAAAACAAATATGAAATTAATATTAAAATATTTGCCGTAAAATAGGAAAAAGGTTAATTCTAAGCACTAATATGGCAGACCGAAGGGGTTGATATTTATTAAAACCCAAATTAATATAAATGATGTAGTCTGATCAAAAGCTGTGTGTTTTATTCAGTGTTCCAGCACCTGCGCAGGAGGCTTTCAGAGACGAGTGGTGGTCTGTCAGGATGCTGATGGGCGGAGCAACAGCTACTGTGATGAAAGAGTCAAACCTGCCGAGTCCAAGAGGTGCGACTCCGGGCCCTGCCCTCTGTGGAACTATGGGGTCTGGAGAGAGGTGAGACTATATATGTTAGGACAGCTGTTTTGTGGTACTTTTCTGTTTCTATTGCAGACTACTTTTCTTGCACCTGGTCCTTTTAAAATGAATGTATTTGCATTGAAAGGCTTACAAAGGCTCCTGAGCAAATAGGATAAACCTGTTTTGTGTGTATACATAACAGGCATCACATTCCATGTGAAAGAAAGTTCTAGGATCCAAATGAAGGCACATAGGAGGCAGTGTAGATGCAAAACTCCAATCTTTAATTTTCCAACTCAAAACGAACTGAGAGCAAGACATGAACAGAAACTGAAAGTATGGGAAAGAGAACAGAAACGGGAATATAATATGGAACATGAGCATGGCTTAACTGGAGGATGTGTAAGGACCAAGGAGTGTTATTGAGGACTTGCAAGAATCTTGGCCTACGGAGGACTAATGCACTGGTTGTAGCTGAACTACTACATGTGTGATGAAATGGAAACTGAGAAAACTAAGAGAATAACAGTCAAAACTACAGAAAAAGACACAGAAACCTAAGACAACCCAACAGGAATCTACTCAAAATGTAAAACCTTACAGAAAACCCAAGATGTGTAATTATACACGTCCAGCTCACGAGACAATACAATATTGGGCTCACGAGAAGGAGACAAGTCCAGATTAAAGAGAGTTAAGCTTTCACAGATTACAAACTGTTTTAAAGAATCTTTACTAAGTGTAGAATATTCCAGTCCAGGTCTGAATAGTCCATATATTGCAGTTTTTACATTTGTGTGAGGGAGGGATGTGAGCATCGCGTACACGAGCATGATTGACACTGCTAAGACTTTTCTTCTGGCTTTGATTGCTTGTTTCTGACCGTAAGAGGTGTATTTCTGCAAATGGGAGTAGGACCACTGGGAGGAGCCAGTGAAGTTTTTCCTTTTTTTCACCGAATCTGTCTCATATTGTAGCTTATAACTGCATAACTGCAGCTTTAAAGGAACAAACATACCAGTGGTGGTGGAAATAGAAGATGTTGTCAGACTTCAAACGGGTTGTATTTCTGTTACACTCCCAAATAAAATGAAAAAGATGCAATTTAAAATATGTTGCATTTAACGCACGAGTGAATGTGATTTGGATAGTGTTGACTGTGTTCTTTGTTATACTCATGGGGAATGACTTTAAATGTTGGCTGAACTCTAAAAAATGTGTTATTTCTATCTGAACAAAAACAATGTCATGTTCGGGCTGGATTGCGCAAATAAACATTAAGGATTTATGATACATATTCAATGCGTAAAATATTTAATTTAGAAATGACAATTGGTTAAATCAAGTACCATTTCCTTTCCGTTCAACATGTAAATTGTTTGGAGGATTTTTTGAAAGTCCATCTTTATTTACTGTGTTTGAGTCTTGAATATTCAAGTTTTTCTCTGCTGTTTTTCTGTTCTTTTTTTTATTACAGTGTGATTGTAATTCATTAGGTGATAGATTGTATTGTGCCCACTGTCGCTGTACATTTATGTTTATAACATTGTATAATTACAAATAAAGTTTGAAAGAACTGGCTCGCGTCTATTGCTGTATCCCAGCAACACGCACTTGCAGTTAGGTTGGAACCAGTCAGAAAGACATGATCTGTTTCAACCCTTCTATCTGAGTCTATTAAAATCAGTTTGACACACATTAAATTGTACCAACACGATGATTCCCAATGAATGTTTAGCTGAAAACCTGTGATACAGTGAAGTATCAGATGAAAGATAATACCTGGTACTGTTTCAGATGTTTGCTGGATTTTCTTCCGGTCTTCTAAAGACAAATTTTCAGATATTTTCGTTTGCTGTGCAAAAAAAGTCCTGATTGATGGGAGCAAAGTATGAAGACAATTAAGCTAGCCTATTACTTTTTATATTCACTATAGACATATAGCCATAGCCAGTACAACATCAAAAGCTTGATATTTGGTCTGCTGTTTCCCTCAGTGCACCCAGACCTGTGGTGGAGGGAGAAAGACTCGTTTAGTGGTCTGTCAAAGACCCAGTGGACAAATGCTCAACGACTACAACTGTGACATCCTGGACAAACCGCCTGACATGGAGCAGTGCAACCTCCAATCCTGCCCAGGCTCCACGTCCTGGCATCGCCGACCATGGAAGCCGGTACGATAGTACTAATTTCCCTTCAACACTTACTTTCCTCAGTAAGGGTGCATCACTGTGAAAAGAGATCATGTGTTATGATATGACTTCAGGCAGACAACTGCAGGAGTTGCTGAAGTAAATGCTGGGTATCGAGCTTCACTGTTTACTTGCGTATTTTAGCCCACCCAGATGGGCCCCTCAGTGGCATGGTGCTAATTAGAATACAAAAAGGAAAAATTTGCAAAAACAATGCTGCTCCACCTATAGAGTCATTAAAAACATATGGAACCCATTAGGACTCTAGGCTTCAAATTAAAACCTGTAAATCAGGACAGTGCGGTCCAACAGTGCCGGAAATTTATGAAGGCATACTTGTGGGAAGTATTTATTTCCTATATTAGGTGCGAAGAAAATAATCACTGCTGTTATTGCTGTTTTCACCCTGTATCTGCGGTACACAAGTGTATATTTGTGTATAAGAGTTAATATTATGGTCTTTATTGAACAGCAACAAAGGCCTGTCAATGTATTTTGTGTATGTATCTTTGTACAGTTTGATTTTATTTTTCAAGTATCTAGTTTTTATAACAAAATATTTAATATTTTACTGGTGCTCCTGGTCAGACCTCTCATATTTCTCTATGGGTAATTACAGTTTGTACAGAGGAAAATATTTTTCATTCGTTTTTGATTGTGCTTGTACTTCAACTGAATTTGAAAAGGCTTCATTTCCGTTCGAGGTTAAGGAAGATCTCAACATGATCACAGTTGGAAACAGTTTGAAAAGGTGGAATTGTCCTAGAATCAACATTAAGAGTTAAACCAAATAAAGTACATTTTATTGTAGTATTTCTTTTTTAAATAAGCATTATGGGAAAGGCTATTCTTCATTACTAAGAACTTATATTGTCTAGTGTATGAAATGCTTATATTTTGATACACAGTGCCTGTGCCCTTACCCCCACTTACCCCCACCCTATCTGAGTTGATAAGGATGGCTGGGACTAGAGCCAATGCTTGCATCACGTTTGCAATGAGTGAGATTTGATACGAACAACATCAATAGCTTCTTTATTTAAAATAGTGATTTTTGCTGGGTTTTGGTAAATATTATTAGGTTTCATTGTTTAAAAAGTATTTATTTCATTACATGGGTTGTTCTTTAGTACAATGCAGCTAGTTGAATTTGAAACATTTGTTCTTGTTCATCTTTCACCATTGACTAATAAGCACACAGATACCTTTGCTACATGCAGCCGTACATGCAGTCTGTTGTTTCTCTTTCTACATATGGCCAGTTTTTTGTTTCTTTCTGAAGGATTTTTTTGTTCTACAATAGTGTGTATATATATATATATATATATATATATATATATATATATATATATATATATATATATATATATATACTTGTTTACAATAGATTATTAATTGTTGCAGCTTTAATGTTTTGTTCCAGTTCAGACTGAACACTTGAGTAAAGTTACTTTCCATTTTTAAAACATTACTTTGTTGGTGCTGGTTCACGTCTCTGGTCTTAACTGCCTTGTGGCCTTGCTTGACGTACACCGAATGCGAAACAGCTTTGTTAAAATACATCGTTCTGATCATGCAGTTACCATGGGAATGAATGTCATTGTAATTCTGGGCTTTTATTGTTTTATTTGAAACATTATTTTTTTAGGGTAGAATGACTAAATAACTTTCAACTTTAAGGGTTTTTAACAATGATTCTTGGATGCAGGGTGCAAAGTGGTGCAGCAGGTAGCAGTGCTGTGTTGCAGCTAAAAGGTTCTTGGTTCAAATACAGGCTTAGGTTCTTTCTGCATGGAGTTTGCATATTTTCCCTTTGAATGTGTGGGTTTTCTCTGGGTACACCAGCTTTATCTCACAGTCCAAACACATGACTGTTGGGTTAATTGGTCTTTCTAAATTATTTGTAGGTATGTGTACGTGCATAGTTGTTTGTCTTGTGTGTCTTTTTTTTGCCCTGACATGGAGTGGTGACCTGTCCAGGGTGTTCCCCGCCTCTTGCCCAATGACCGTTTACATCAGCCCCACAAGCACTCTGCAAAAATAAGTGGGTTTTGACAGTGACTGGATTCAAGAACTGGGTGCAGATGTATAAATTGAGCCTGTAATACATACAGGCTCAGCAATCTCCTTACACTCTCTACTGATATTTGCTTAAAATGCCCCTTGAAGAGTTGCACCTCTAGCGCCGGCTTTTTTTTAGAGATTAACCCTCTGACACAATTCTGATGGTCAGGATATTGGAGAGAGCCTTTAATAAGCTTAATGTGGATCTTCTTGATATATTCCGAAACTAGTTTGGATCTGTATTTGGGATCATTGTCCTGTTAAAACACCCACTTGTGTGTAAGTTTCAACCATCTGACCCAAATTGTCTCTTCAGATAAATGTAAAAGAGATTAGGTTGTACAGGGGCAAATCACAAGGGCTCCAGCCTATTATACCTGGAATGCTAAAACTGCAGTTATTTCGTTTGCAGTGAAGCTAATTTTACATCACCATGGGTCGAAGAAAGAAGATTGGAAAGACCTTGTCTGCTGCAAATTCAACACCTTTTAGTTGAAAGTAACTGCAGCTGCCCACATGGACAAGCTAAAATAAAAGTCTTATGGTCAAATATTTAGTTATTTTGACAAAACATATCTTTGGAGGAGTCGAGGCAAGGCTGAACAAAGCACTGAGGTGGTAGTGTCATGCTGTGGGGCTATTTCGCCACCAGTGTTACATTGTACAAGCTGAAAAGGCAACTACCTTTAAACTCTTTAACCTCACCTTATTTTAACAGCTAGACAGACAGTTGCAAATATGTACAAATTCTTCTTTAAAAAACACGAATGTTGTATGTTGTATTGTCATTCCACCCTGAAAAAAGAATCTTTTAAATAAATGATTATAAGCCAAAAGTTAATATGACATTTATGTCAATAAGGAATGTTTGGAAACTCCTGACTCACCCTGGGAAAGAGAATAGATTTTACATTAGAAATATAAAGTTGCTTTTATTGGGTTGTAAAAAACACAAAGACTATTCAAACATCCAGCTTTAACTCTCTGAATTTATGTTGAGCTGTTTGTCTTGGTACCAAACACTTCTGACCACTCAGTCTCAAACTGTGCACATTCCTGGTAGTGTTCGTATACACTACTGGTCAAAAGTTTTAGATACACTTTCTTACTTAATGAATCTCTTTATTTTCATGACTATTTAAATTGTATTCTCACCAAAGGCAACAAAACTGTGAATGAACACACATGGAATTATGTAGTAAACAAAAAATGTGGAATAACTCTTTTAGATTCTTCAAAATGGCCATCCTTTGCTTTGATCACTGCTTTGCTCTCTTGGCGTTCATCTGGTGGTCACCTGAAATGTTTTTTCAGTCTTGAAAGAACTTCCCAGAAGTGCAATGAGAGACAGCCAAAGGTTAATATTTTAGTAATCAAATATAAAACCTAATTAAAATTCTACAATTTTTCTTTTGCTATATCATTCCATATGTGTTCGTTCACAGTTTTGATGCCTTCAGTGAGAATCCACATACAATGTAAATAGTGATGAAAATTCAGAAAACCATTAAATGAGAAAGGCGCTCTAAAACTTTTGGCCAGTAGTGTATATGAGGAGGTGAACCTTGTACTAAAACTCAAAAACTACAAAAAACTACAAAAACTGTTAAATGTATCGTACTATCCAAATAAATGCTGAACTTTAGCCATAAACAATTTGAAGATGTGTTGGATTAATTCTCTTTGTTCATTCAAAGTCCCCCAAACAGTTAATTACCTTTAGACTGTAATGGGCTAATTTATCTGAATTACATTTAATTTAAGACAACAAGAGTCAGTTATTTTCTTATGCTGGGACCATCTCTAGTGAGAATGACTTCATCCCTCCTTTTTTGTGTTCCTGCTTCTTGGCCTAATTGTCTGCGTGTGTGTGGGTGTGCATGTGCGTGTGTGCGTGCGTGTTTGTGTGTGTGCGTGCGTGCGTGTTTGTGTTTGTGTGTGAGTGTGTGTGTGCGTGCGTGCGTGTTTGTGTGTGTGCGTGTTTGTGTGTGTGTGTGTGTGTGTGTGTGCGTGTGTGTGTGTGTGTGTGTGTGTGTTAATGAGTAATATTCACTATAACCAAGAGTCCTGGTGGTTTCACTCACGTAATTTTTTTTTGTTTTATAATTTGTGGTGCAAAAACAAAATGGATCAAGTCTTCTTTATTATTATTATCATGTATTGTTTTGGTTTATTGTTGTTTTCTTTTTGCTATTTATTTCATTCACATGCAAAATACTTCGATATGTTGAAATCATTTTATGTAAAAACTATTAAAGAAACATAAAATTCAAATCATATAAAATTTGTGTTGTTTCTTAGTGAAATATTATCACTATAAACAAAATAAAATCTGCTTCTTTAAATCTCAGGAATACTTAAAGCATGTCAATTTCTTAATATGACCATTCTTCAAAGATGTAAAAGCTGTCAGAAAATAAAAACAAGGAACAGCAAACCACAGAAAGCTAAATCCTTAAATATGTATCATTTATTTTTTTGACAGGGTAAACATTATGTCATTGAACAACATTTATCACTTGGATGTACTTGTAGATGAGGTACATAATAAACATTGGATTTGTTTAGGCCACCATGGATATTTTGTAATTGAGGGACTTTTCTAAATTCAGTTTTAATGTAGGCATTTAAAAAATATGTCCTCACACTGTCTAGTTTTTTTTTAGATCTCTGCAATGAAAAAATAAAGCAGTTTTTGTCTCGAGATGCATCAATAATTCTGTCAGTGATCATAATCGACCAGTTTCCTCTTATCAGCTCTGATCAGGCAACAGCCGGTCAAATTCTGAAAAGTCAAAAATGTTTTTTCTTATATTCATTAAATGCATCAAACCTAAGAAATCACACTATTTATCTATAAATATATAAATTAGCAGCAAGCAAGTTGATGCACTTTTAAGAGTTTAATAAAAGTCAGATAAAGATTAGGGAAATAGGGATGATCATGTAATTCCTTCATTTTCTGTTGTATTTAAAGCTCAACCAAATAACCCACTGCACTTATTATTTGACGTGTTACAGTCTTTAAAAAAAAAAGCATTGTAATCAGTTAAAATCAGAATTATCGGGTCAAAGACCAAAGTAAACCAGAAATGGGCCAGGAAAATTGTGATTGGTGCATCTTTTTTCTCTTTATTTAGTGCATTTTAGCATTTTATTTTATAGTACCCCCCAGAGAAAACAGTCCAATTCAAAGAGCTAGCTGGCACATGTACTTACCATTGGTGTAATGGAGGTCTCAGTAATACATTTGGCTGCAGACTACAGAAGTTCACTCTATTTACACCAGCCGTAATTGGGATTAATTCATTTTGGCAAGTGTTGTACAGCTGAGAAAAACCCCTTAATTGCCAAGTACAGACATTAGGATCTAAAAGGTAATATCAAACAATAATCAAATCATTGAGAGTTGGCCTCTTTAGTTCTATATTCTGAACAACAGTCTTCACATTCTTACAAAATACGAAATAATGAGAAGACACCAAGGAATTATTACATTTATTGCAAACGTTTTTAAGTGAAATGATTAAAGTTTGGAATATTTACCTTAAAAAAACATGTCCACTAACAATATGGTTGTGTTTTACTCACGGTAAATTGCCTGCATGTGCTTTATTGAGTCCAAGGACTCCAAAGGTCTTTACAATACAAACAGTCATCCTCCCATTCATACACACCTTCACACACTGGCAGCCACAGCTGCCCTGGGGCAGACTGACATAAATGGCTGCCATACAATCGGTGCCACCGAGCCCTCTGACCACCATCAGCAGGCAAGGCGGGGGAAGTGCCCCGCCCAAGGACGCAACGACTGAGACGGGTAGAGTTTCGAACCGGCAACCCAGCAATTGATTGAGTCACCATTGCCCCACCGTTACTCATGTCAACAGGCACCATTATAGTAATTAACATATTCTGCTTCTAAGCAAAAACATACCACTTCCTGTTAAGTATATACTTTCTATGGAGGGGAGGGGTGACAGCAGAGTGCCTGCAATCACAGCGCTTCAAATCAAAACCACATGCACACATTTACATTCTTAACTCCAGCCTAAGAGCAATGAGCATGAACAACCTTCAAACCTGTCACCTTGGGGTCAGTTGTTTCTGACATCATGAGGCTGGTGTTTCCTCTCAGTCGAATTTGAACAACCAAATTAGTAGATGAAGGATTCTACCCCGTGCTCACGAGCACAAGGTTCCTCGTCATGGCCTTGACCTGAATATGCATTGGGAGATGATGTTTCAGTGTGGCCCCTTTGGGAGAAAGCAAAGCAGGGCTTTGGCCAAAAGATTACTGCAAACCCTGAAAACCTTGGTGGCATAAAAGACAGTCTTAGTGACATCTTATCTGAAGATTGATAATATTTGTACATAGGGCTGCTTTTAAATCAGGACTGAAAGTAAACTTTTGGGATGACAGGTGACAAAAACAAACCTAAGTTTTACAAATTCATGGCACTTGTATAAACATCCCCCTATTTTTTACATGCTTTACAAAAACCCATTAAGCTTTTTCACATAGTGACACTCTAAAACGACAAAATCCAATGTATGGATTTAGTATTTTGTGTTACACCAACTCAAAGTAACATATTTTATACAATGGAATGAAAATGACACATGGTTTTAATTTGTTTTCCACAAATAAAATCTGACATGTGTGGTATACATTAAATATACATTAAATGTATACTACCCACTGTATACAGGTCCCTATACCTCTAAACAAAACCCAGTTCAACCAGCTGCAGTGTCCCAAACACAGGCTAGGCAAGGAGAAAACAGAGAAAAAGATAAAATGCTTAAAGTAACGGCTCATGGCAAGAAGAAAGCAAGAGTGTGTTCAGAGTGAGCCATCAGAAGTCCTGGTTGCAGTTTGGTGTTTATGGCAGAAAGCTAAAACCATACATCAGCTATGGTGAATCATGGTAGTGATAGCACAATTCTTTGGGGATGCCTTTCATCAGTAGGTCAAAGGAAACTGGTCAGTATTGGTGGGAAGATGGATGGAACTAAATACAGGGTGATAGGAAAATACTGATTGGAAACATGTTAGGGAGTACAAAAAACAAGTGCTGGAATGGTCCAGTCAAAGTCCATACCTAAATCAAAATGGAAATCTTGTGGCAAGGCCTAATAAATTGCTGTTCGGGGAAGTTCTCTATCCATTCTGACCGAGCTTGACCTATTTTGAAAAAAAGAAAAATAAGAAATTTCAGGCTATTGATGTGCAACTGCAAAATGCAGCAAAAGTTGATTTTACAAAGTATTGACTGGGGAGGGTGTAACGTTAAAGGGGATTAATATTTTTATAACACACTAAAGATTCTGGTTATAGCTGCCTGTAATGGCCTTTTTGAAGGAGTGTCTGAACATAGTATTAAAAGACATTATGTAGATAAAGAGAGGAGCCTATACTGTAGTGAGGAGTAAACGTTACTGTGGGGTCGATCATGAGCAGATGCTGCAAGACCTAAATGAGAAGAGACAAGGTACCAAAGTCTGCAAGCATTTAGTTTGGGGTATCCCAGGTCTGCTGAATGGCACAGGGCATGGCCTTGCCTTGGCACTGGCAGAATGCATGTAGTTTTAGGCCACTTGGAATTGTTTGTTTATATCTGTATTATACTTACACTATATTGCCTGAAGTAGTCGGTCACCCCTCAAAATTATTGAATACAGATGTTCTAATCCCTTCCATGGCCCCATGTATAAAATCCAGCATCTTGGTGGGCAGACTGCAAACATTTGTGAAAGAATGGGTCACTCTCAAGGACCTAGCAAATAAAAGCGAGGTAGGTAGGATGGCACATGGACAATAAGTACCTGTGGAAACATTGGAAAACAATAGCAATTTAGCCACTTAATGATATACCAAGTTAAAGTTCAAAGCAGGGACATTACAGACTAAAGTGCACAATGTGCTAACAGCTGTGTATGGAGTGAATAGCTATAGACCTCCAAATTTTGTGTGGCTTCAGTTTAGGTCAAGAATAGGGGGTAGTAAGCTTTAGGAAATGGGTTTCCATGGCTGAGAATGTCAATCCAAAGCCTAAAACCAACAAGTGCAATTATATTCAGTGCTCTAAAGCCTGCCAACACTGGACTCTAGACCCATAGAGATTTTTTCTTTGTGTTTGGGATGATCCCTTCAAGTTCCAACAGGACTGCACACCAGTGTGCAAAGCAAGGTCCATAAGAACATAGATGACCCTGTTTTTTGTGGAGGAACTTGATTGGCTTGCACAGAGTCCTTAGCCCGAGCCGACAAAACACCTTAGGGAAGAATTAAAGCAGAGACTGCAAGCCAGACCCTCTCATCCAACATCAGTGTCTGACCTCAAAAATACTATCCTGGAGGAGGAATCAAACATTTCAATAAACACACTCCTAAACCTTGTGAGAAGCCTTTTTAGAAGAGTTGAAGCTATTATAGCTATAAAGAATGGGCCAACTCCATGTTAAAACCTATGTATAATAAATGGGAATTCATTACAGGTTTTGTGTGTAATCTCAAGACTTTCAGCAGTATATTGTATATAAGACTACATACTTAGTCTTGATGGGCCCAAGTCCTCTTTGAACCTTTCAACACCATCATACTAGGGAGTGAAATGAATGTGGCAGTAGATAATGGGAAAGACTGTGATAGATTGATTGTTCAAGTCCATGACAACACATGGTGTTTAACTGAGCATTTCCGATTCTTTCAGTGACGTTAGAAATAATTGATCAAATCACTGATCTCTGTGGTGTTTTTTCTTGTTATCGTGCATCACAGGGTCTAAAAAAGGGACAGAATTAAAGGATTAAAATATACGAAAAGACATTGTGGAATAAGAAGTGTTGGTATTAATGGGAAACCAAAGCATAAAGAGTTTGGTTATTGCTAAAAAAATACTTCTGAAAGCTGAATCTACAAAACTATTAAAGAACCAGCAGTAACAATGGAATTCTTTGTCCCTTACATTAGTTTTTTTAATCATATTTCATTGAAATGTAAGGTCAAGATCCTCCTCTTGTCTGAGTTCTTCCAAACTTCCTCATGTTACTGGCCAGCCAGATGGCTGGCTGCTATGACCAATTAGAAATGCAGCTGTGTAACATTTAGCGGGAAGAGGGAAAAATAACTCTGGATTTGTTTAGCTTTAACCTACAAAATCAACTTTATTCTATTTTTCTATGGTTTCCTATTCTTTTCACACATATATTTCATGACATGGTTGTGTGCAAAAGTTAAACATGTGTAGGCATTGCAAGTATAAGATTCACACATGATTTTTCTAATAACTTTCAATAAAAATACCACAGGTATGAAATTATTCACAGCAAAATTTAAAACAAGAATTTATAACGCGATCTAGTAGCAACTAGTCTTACTACTGCTTCTAAAATAATGGAACATATTTATTATTATGTTTTAGTATAATTTATAATATTAACTTTCAATTGTTCATTTTTTATTGGATACAAACTAGCTTTTAAAGTGCCTTTTGTGCATAATTATTTTTTTCTGCTACAGTGTAAGCGGGTTACTAAACTATATATTATACAACTGGAGAGAATGCTAGTCATGCCAGCAATTTCTCGAGCATGACGTTAAAACCGCTTTAATTTGCAATAATTTTGAAACTGTAACTTTTGAAAACCTTGTATAACTTGTCTTTGAGTAAACATGGTTTTTAGTTTCGCTTACCTTTTCTTAGGGATGTTGACTTTAAAAGGAAAATGTGTTGATAAAAGTCTCCATGCTCGGTCAAGCAGCTGTTTATTGGACTCGTTGTTGCCGGCAGATTTGTACTTACAGACAAGTCCAGAATGGGCTGTTTAGTGTCAGCAAGACTGAAGTTTGCTGCAATTGTGGTTAATAGTCTGTCAAATACTTCAGAGACAGAAAAAGGGAGTAATTTTTACATGCAAGCATCTGCATTCATAATCAAGAAAACAACTTTACACATCACAACTTCATCCTTGTATTGTACTCAACTTCAGATTCCTAGTAATAGCATGATGTGAACTGGATTAGAATGTTACTCTGTGTCATCTCTCTGGTTTCCCATTGCAGAACAGATCTCTGACTCAACATTCCTCTTTCCCAAGGTGTCGCTCCCACCTGCATGATGATAGCAAGTGTTGCTTGGACCTTTGAAACATTCCTGTGAAAACAGAACCATGAACAGGAGAGGCTGAAAGTTGTGTGAAATCTCTGTGTAGAATTTTTATTCTCTGCATCTGCTGATTAAAAAAGGAATGGACGTAATCTTAACGTACATTCTGCTCCCACGTATCATGCTGTATGCAAACTGGTGTGTCATGGTTGACATTTTATCATTCCATATTTTATCAATATTACTCTTCGTAACAGCTTAGACAACATTCAGCCCTGGGCACACCTCCAAATGTCCTTCCTGCGGTCTGCACTTGCATGTTGACTCTTGCTCTGAGTGCCTTTGAAGAGCCTGCACACAATTACCATATGCTTGGTATTACCGTCCTCTCGCATTGAGAGCATGCAGCAATGTGACTGGAATTTGACCTTAGCCTTTTTAGCAGGCAGTTTTGTAAATCAGTATAACAGTAAAACGGGGTTTTACAAATATTAACACAATGATTATGGATTTCACATTTCAGAAGGTCTTTTATGTCATAATAGGTGGACAATGAAACATTATGCTCTTTATCTGGACTGGAAATTATGCATCTTGTGTATTTTATTCCCGCTCTCCCTTTTGCAGTGGCTTTGTACATGGAGGCTCAGTCGTTGACCAGAAATAGGCAACCTAAATACTGCACAGCAACACAGGAATCAAGATCTCTTGAAAACGTTCGTCAGCCATCTCAGACTTTTCCAAAGCTGTCATCAGGGTGTCTGGTTTTTATTTACCAGTATAACAGTAAAATAGGGTTTTACAATTATTAACAATCACAAAATGATTATGGATTTCACATTTCAAAATGTATTTTATATTAGCGGCATTAGTAGAGCTTGCATTTCTCAAAGAGCAGTCGCCTTGTGTTTTCCTTGAGAATGTAGATCCTTACTTTACTCTCTTTCCAAAATGCTGCCAACATTTCCCAGTCCGGCACGTTCCAAGACAGACAAAGGTTAAAGCTCTGAAAGGTAAAATACTATTATCTGCTGACGTTTTGCTCTCGCTCACTCTCTTGCAGCCTGTATGCATTGCAGACATGTATCAACATGTTAAATAAAATATAGCTTTTTTTTTTTTTTAAATAAAAGCTTTTACATGTCTGTGCTTCCTTTGACATAATGTTAAACATCTCACTTTTACTGAAAATAACTAACTTAGTATCTTAGTTTTCTTCTTAGAGGAACAACTTCCACATCCTATAGCGTTGTTGTCATTGTAACTAAGTTGTACAGCTTAGCATGGTATGTTTACTGCTTAGTAAGATACTTCATATTTAAATTTCCAAACGAAGTCAGGATTAATCTAACTGAAGATTTTACAATTCTGGTAAACAGTGGATTTCCCTGTCCACCCCAGTACATATATATATTTTTTAATGTGCTTTTTTGTCTGTGAGGTTCTGCAAAGAGGTTCTGTACTGCTTAGAAGTTTTTCTGGTAGAATGTTTCAGCTGAGCTTACCTGCTGTGAGTTGTGGAGTGGGTGGGGTTGACTTGGGTATTTCCAGTTGCCATTTCTAGACAAAGACATTCATGCACTAAAAAAATCATCTGAATAAGTCTGATAACATTTTTTCGGTGGGGAAAGTGCCCCTTGTTTATTCTAAATGGGTTCAAACATCTGTTTTCAAAGACTTTTCAGATTTGTTTTAGCACTCAATTATGTAATTTGCCCCATATTTACATCAGCAAAACTGTTTTGAAACCATTAAGTAGAATAATTATGAGCTTTAAGATGAAGCAGCATTGCCTTTCTTAGTGGAACATTTGTTCAAGTAAAAAAAAAAAGAAAACTTGTTTCGCACAAGTTGTTTTACTTGGCTGGATTGCAATTGCAGCTGAGTCATTCCACTTTAAAGTAATCCACATTATGCCCAGATGAGACTCGTCGGCTTATACAAGACTTATCCCACCTAATCATGTGAAATTAATGGCTGCCACGACGTGGGAGAGCAAATCTGTGTCGGGAGTGTTTAATTTCCCATGTGACTTGTTGATTTATGTGGTTTGCTCTCCGCTCAGTCTAACTGAACACGACAAATCTTCCCAATATTTCAAAACCTCATACCATTAACACTTTGTGAGACTGCGACATCAACTATTGAACATCATACTTAAATAAAAATGTAATTTAAATATTTTATTCTAGATTATTTGACAGTTTTGCTGGGATCCAATATTCTTTTAAGATGCAAATTTTCAATATAAAGTTCAGATTTATAAATGCAGGGACATTATTTTAAAGAAAACGTAGCAGCATAGTAACTTGTCTGTAGTGTAGAGTGGACCTACCTGTAAAGTTTCCCAGCTGTGGATCTTCAGAGCAAAGGTCCCAGAGTCCTTGCCCTCATCGTGCTCTCAGAGATGAAGCTGTCCTCAATCCCAGGGGCTTTGCCAGCTCTTCGTTTGTTCGGTCACCAGCCCTGATTAACTAATGGCTGACAGATGGGGTTGGCAGTTTTGCGGGAGGAGCGCGTCTCCATATTGTGTTTTTTTTCCACTGGTCGACTGCAGATACAGCTCAGCTGGGGGAAGCGTAGCCTGTATGGCTGTGATTTTCTTCCTTCCTCCCTTTTTTTTTCTCCCGCCTGCTTTCTACTCCAGTGAGGTGGGGCTAGCCCCCTCCCCTTCTCACTCCTAGACCATCCACCCCACCTCCAGCATGTTTGCATGTCTCTTCTCTCCGCCGAGAAGGTTTTGTTATCATTTATGAGGATGTGTGCAGCGGGTATCTGCAGTGCTCAGGGCTAGTCACTGGGCTTTGATGTGCACCGTCAGCTGAGAGGAGCCTGTGTTTAAAATGCCTCAGTAATTACAGAGTGCAGGATGCATGTTTGTGCAGCATTTACCACTGCCAACAACAACAAGAAAAAGCAGAAGTTTTGTTTGAAAGGGCATTCTGACCTTGATCAGTTTTCAAAAATTAGTGGAGTATCAGAATTATAATTTGTAAGGTTTATACTGTGAGGTCACCATCAAACGATGTGCCTGGTGTTATGCAATTTTTCTGAGGTCATAATTAGTGGACAATGAAACATTATGTTCTTTATCTGGACTGGAAATTACGCATCTTGTGTATTTTATTCCTGCTCTCCTTTTTGCGGTGGCTTTGTACATGGAGGCTCAGTCGTCGAGCAGAAATAGGCAACCTAAATACCGCACAGCCACACGGGCACCAAGATCTCTTGAAAACGTTCGTCAGCCATCTCAGACTGTTTTTTCCAGAGCTGTCATCATGGTGTCTGGTTTTTATTCATTATGTTTTCTCCTTCTGGGGTGTTTATTAATACCAGATGATTCTCTAAAAGAGTGTGTTTGAATCCTTTCCTCGCTCAGCCTTGGACTTAGTCAATCACAGCAGCTCTCTAAGTAACTCCTTTGTTTACAGGTGAAATAGCCAGTGGCTTTCTCTCAGTGTGAAAGATGCTTGTCAAAAGCTTTTGTAGAAATCTGCATTGGCTTTTACTGTGTAGTTATTAATATATTTATTGCATAAAAAAATTACAACCATGTTTCTCTGAATACATTAAAATTGCTTTGTTTTGTGATCAACACTATAAATGAGGTCAAAAAAGAAAATATAATAAGAAGAAATATATCTTTCTATGTATGTATCTATCTATGGATGAATCGATCGACAGACAGACAGACAGAGAGAGAGAGAGAGAGAGAGAGAGAGAGAGAGATAGATAGATAGATAGATAGATAGATAGATAGATAGATAGATAGATAGATAGATAGATAGATAGATAGATAGATAGATAGATAGATAGATAGATAGATAGATAGATAGATAGATAGATAGATAGATAGATAGATAGATAGATAGATAGATAGATAGATAGATAGATAGATAGATAGATAGATAGATAGATAGATAGATAGATAGATAGATAGATAGATAGATAGATAGATAGATAGATAGATAGATAGATAGATAGATAGATAGATAGATAGATAGATAGATAGATAGATAGATAGATAGATAGATAGATAGATAGATAGATAGATAGATAGATAGATAGATAGATAGATAGATAGATAGATAGATAGATAGATAGATAGATAGATAGATAGATGAAGCAACAGTGGTTAGCAAAACACAACAAAACCGAAAGTGCAACATTATTTCAGAAAATTAAAACAGGAAATAACAAAAATAAATGCTAAACAATTTCAAAACATGTTTCAAGGGAAACTACATTTATGATTGGTTCAATAACAGAAACCATTTCGCAGTTATGTTTCTGATTTTTTTCCTTGCATTATTCAAAACATTTTTCTGGTTTGATGTTGCTTTTCTTTTTTGTAAAATATTCCTATATTTTATCAGGACTTTTTTTGTAATTGTTTTATATTCTTGGCCCTGCGTAAATTTGCACCTTTGCCAGTTTGTATCCTCATTTCACTCGTCTTGCTTTTATTTCACACCCTTAAACAAACCAGTTTGCACCCATGTACTTAACAACCACCAAGTTTATTCCTCTTGGTACAATACATTTCTTTGCCTATGTTATTGTCTCATTCTAAATCTAACAAAGCTTTTACTGTTTTAGGTCTATTAGGATTACCAAAATATGTTTCTATTTGATAAATATTAGAATAATGAGAGAGATGCTTTTATGCTTTTTAAAATATCCTAATATTCTACATTTCTTGACATGTTCGCTTTAAAAAATCTGTTAGCATTCATGACTATCCAGCTCGAACATCTGTGACTATAGTATCGTTCACATCAGCAATGCAGATGCAACACCTGTGACAGTACTTTCAGAAAGTGCACAAGCTTTTCTTGGCTATTATGGCCACCTGTTCATTTCTTTATTCATTTTAAGTTTCTTTTACTCACATTTAAAATTTTAAATGATTCAACACCTAATTATTTAACCATTCTACTTAACTTTAAAACGCAGAGGGTATCGGGCTTTTGCTGTGGCATCCCCAGGTCTCTGGAACAAACTGCCCCATCATATTCATACTGCAGAGTTTGTACAGTATTTTAAATCCCTCCTGAAAACTCACTTTTTCACATTTACATTCACTGGTGCACTTTACAAAATAGATGGCCTCATGAAGAAAGAATAATGTGAAAATATTGAAGCAACTATTCACCAGTTCGGCCAGGATAAATGGGCCACAAGGACAGCCAAGGATACCCAAAACCGTTGATCCAAGTCATACAATTTAAAAAGCAATTCTACCAAATGCTAATAAAATGTATGCAAACCTCTGAATTTGGAAAAAGTAAAAGTATAAATCTAAAGAAATGTTGACATTAATCTGGTATTTAAGAAACATAAGTAATTTTCATAATCTTAACTGACCTAAAACAGGGAGCATTCAAGCCAGACAGTAAAAACAAAGGTTTTGTGTATTTTCATATTGTTTTTTTTTTTTAAGATTTCTTTTTGAGGCACTAGTGGCCTTTTTTTTTCTTCAATATTTTTCGAAAGTAAGGACAGGAACGGTGTGGGGAGAGCGAGAGACATGCAGCACAGGACCCCAGGGTTTGAACTCGAACTGCGTTGAGGACTGAACTCTCCGTTTATGGGTTGTGGGCTCTATCCCTACGCCACACACTGCCCCCTTTTTGTTTTATACAGTTTATGTAAATATCTGATTTCAGCTGTAGGTATTTTTGAAGTATTATAAAGATACATAATCAAGGAGACCTGTATTTTACAAATACATTCATTAAGTTGTGGATTATATATATTGCATCCATACTGTATATTTTCAGGAGATGTTATAGTACACCATGCTCATTTCTGTTTTGGTTCTGATCCCTATTTGGCCCAGCTGACTCTCACAAAAAATGATACATTACGATAAAACATATTATTATTATATAGTTATTTTGTAAAAACCAAGATAACTATGAGCATCTTCTTTGTGGCATGTATTTTTGGAGGTACATACACACATTTCCCCACAATATTCTATCAGCAGATTACAGATAATTACTTGAAATCCCTGTCTGTTAAAGCTGCATGTGACGCAAAGACCCATTTCTTTTCAAAATGGGCCAAACAAGAGAACATGCTATCTAAGTTAGATGGGTGTGAGAGGATCTTTATAAGTTCATGTTACTGTAATTCTCTATCTATTGATCTTTTTTTTTTTGTCTGATTGCTAATGACACTATTGACTCCTGAACAGATGCTGCTAAATGGTTTCTCATGTTTTTGTAACAATGACCATCAAGTTTTCTATGGAAATGGCAAAAATACAAAAATTAACTACTTGCTTGAATTCAACTTAGTCTTTTGACCACAATGAGTGAGGAGGATTGTGAGGCAGGTAAAACAATCTCCAAAACTTCCGTGTTGAATTATTGCCAGTTCTCAATATCAATCACTTATCTCAGATAATTTCCCAAAATGTGTCGATACATCCTAGTAATTGTGAAAGGTGATGTATATAATGTGATCTCTCCTGCTCTGAATTTAATTCACAATGATATCACTAACAATGACCAATGAGTTATAATTGACATACTTTGATGAAAAGTGCGGCCTTTTATCTTCACAGTGTTCAGTGAGCTGTGGCCGTGGCACCAAGCAGCGGGAGATAGCCTGTGTTTTCCAGAATCAAACCCAAATAGAGGATCCTCACTGCAGTCACCTGCCCCGGCCTCGAACACAGAAGGCCTGCCGAGCTCAAGGATGCCCTGCCTGGAAAGCCAACAGGTGGCGGGAGGTATGTTTGTTCTTCTTGCTGTTCCCACTGGCTTTGATAAGAATAACCCACAGATCTGTGGAACCGGACTGTCACCAACTGCAGCCTAGCAGCACAAACACAACGGAAAGCCTCCCGGAGGCTACACATGTGAATCGTGCGCATGCAGAGAGCATCTGTCTAATCACAGCTCAGTTTATTTCTGTTAAAGAGTAATGAGTCTTTTTTTAAAGCATGACCTAAACATTGCTGGCTTGATTTGCAAAACTGTTTATACAGTGTGTGTGAGGTTTTCATTTCGGGTTTCTAACACTTTGGCAGAAGGTTAGAAGTCCTTCTTTAATCAAGGTTTAAGCAGGACTGGCTCCTCTTTGAAATTATTTTATTAGAACACACACTGCTTATTTGAATTCTGTTATACACACTCTCTTAATAAAATCAGATAAACATGGAGATGAAGACGGGGCAATTGCATCGCAGTGTAACCTCTCAATTATGCGTAGACAGGATAATAGGCATGGCATACAGTGTGAGGGGAAGTATTTATACCTCTTATACTATTTCACATTTTGTCGTTTTATAGCCCTAGACTTCGTTACATTTTATTTTGATTTTGGTTTTTTTGATAGTTATATATATATATATTTTTTTACAAATATAACTGAAACATGTGGCATGCATTTGCATTTACTCCCTCACCCTGACTCAACAAAGCATAGAAACACTTTTCACTGTAATTACAGTAAGCTTTGGGGATATTTCCACACAAACATTGCACAATTAAAGACTGAATTTCTTGCTGGTTTTTCCTGAAGAAACATCATGTTCAACCCTGTTGGAGGATCAGTATCTGTGAAAATCAGTTCTCAAGTCTGTATGTGACTGGGCCTTTCTAGCTTATGCTCATCCTTAATTTCCTTACAGGTCTGGGTCTATGTTTAGGGTTGTTGTCCTTCCTGGAAATTGAACCTCCACTCAGGTTTTAATTTTTTGCAGTATAATGGGTTTTTCTTTCAGTATTATCCAGTATTTAGCTCCATACATCTTCCCATCAACTCTGTCCCTGCTGAAGAGAAACATCCTGACAGCACGATGGTGCCATGACAATGGTAGGAATGATGCTTTCAGGGCTATGTACAGTGATTTTCTGCCACACATAGTAATTTGCTATGTGTGGCACAAAATTAGGGAAAAAAGGCTGAATACAATTACCCCACTCATTTTTTAGATTTGTATTTGTGAAAAAGTTTAAAAAACACCTATAATTTTCCTTCCACCTAAAATCCCAATACAACATATTGAAATTTGTGGTTGGTAAAATGTAATAAAAGGTCAGGAGTGTATATACTTTTTCATTTCACTTTATAACACTGTATTTGTGGTATCTCTAAGAGGGTTAAGGCTGACTGTCGATACAGATACAAAGAAAAGTATAAGATTTTCTTTTTTTACATTTGTTTCTTGAGTATGTTTTGACAAGAGGAAACATCTGAATCCTTCCGAAGGTCTCCTGCCCCTCCCCAGTCTTTAAGTATGTGGTCCTGCCCTCTCACTTTTGCTCTCGCTGGTGTCTGGAAGCAATCATCCCTGCTTGCCACCCCCAGTATACCAACAGCAACCATGAAATCCTTAGCTAGCTCAAAAAGACATGTTTTATATCTTAATATTCATGCATATGACAACTGAAACCACAGTGCCCAGTGGGGATTATTCTGTAGCTACATACCACACTTCTTACAGAGCATATATTATGAACAATGTTTAAAAAATCTGGACTACACATTTAAATTGGTATTGGTTTTATTTTACTGTTTGTAAAATGCTAAGTGTAAAATATAATATAATAAAAAAGATGTGATCTCAAAACAGCAATGCATAAAGCAAATTTTCTTATTTGTGTAAAAGACAAGTCAAATTCCTTGTTTGTGCACACAAACCTCGCCATTAAAGTTCATTCTGATTCTGATAGTCTTCTTGTTGACACCCGTCTATTAAGGCAAGATTGGTGAAGTGCACAACTAAGTTTACCTGTCAACAGATTCTCCAACCTGTGATATTGCTCTCTGCAGCTGCTCCAGAGATGAACCTCTTGGTCCCTTTTCTGATTGCTGTTTATCTTTCCTTTCAGTTTTGGTGGACAGCCATGTCTCGGTCAGTTTACAGGTGTGCCATACTGTTTCTGTTTTCGATTGATTGATTGAACAGTACTCCATGAAATGCTTAAAGTTTGGGACTTTCTTTCACAGATTAACCCCGCTTTAAACTTTTCTACAACTTTCTCTGCTGTGCTCCTTGGTCTTTATGATGTTGTTTGTTCTCTAATGTTTTTCAAACAAACGAGGCCTTCACAGAACAGCTGGATTTGAACTACACACAGTTGGAGTCTGTTTACTAATGAGGGGACTTTGGAAGGCAATTGGTTTTGCTGTATTTAAGTTACGGGTGTCAGAATTAAGGGAGCTGAATGGTAATGCATGCCATACTTCTTTCTTTATAATAACTATGTATCACATCTTTCCACTTCACAAGTCAAGTCAAGTCGTCAAGTTTATTTATATAGCGCTTTTCAGCAACAAGGCACTCAAGGCGCTGTACATAAGGAAAAACATTACATTGATAGAGAAAATCAACAACTATGCACTACCCTCTGGTGCTTTTTCTCATAAAATAAATAATGCATTAAAGTTAACAAAATGTGAAAAGGTTTTAGGGAAATGAATATTATCGCAGGCACCGTCTACTGAGATACAAGGTTTAGCCAAGCCTAAGTACCACACAAGACCCAAATCAGAGACCATGGATGCTCCAGCTAAGGGTTAATATAGAATAATAATTAACCTAACATATATGATGTTGTACTAATAGGCTGCTGTCCTGCTATGTGGCAAGATATACTAAATGGGAAAGAAAAGTTCTACAGCTCCTTTGTTATTTCAGTCACAACGTATAATGGAGATCATGACTCTGTTTCTTCCTTCTTTTATCTGTTCTTTTATCTAGAAGTTTCGTGCTTTCCTCCTCTGAAAGAAAAAGTACACATCGTTTGCTGGAACACAGTAATAGATTTCCCTATCTTCAGCTGTCAGCAGGGACTAGAGGCCTTTGAACAGAAGGTTTTGTTTTCACGCTTTATATGTTTTTTTACAGTAGGCATTTTTGATTTTAAGCTCAGATTTCTTAGCTGCTTTTTTGTTCTCTTTTCTAACCCTAAAATATGGCCGTTTATATCTCACCACGCACTCTGCAATGATAACTTACAATTGCAGAAAAAAACACAAATAATAGTAATAATAGTTCCTGGTAGTTTGATCTAGCTGTATTATTTGCAGATTTTGAGACTGTACGTATCTGATGAGGCTTTGGAATGGTTATTTGAGGTTAGGAGCACAGCTTACAAAGGAATCAGCTTGATCAACTCAAGCCACACAGAATGTTTCCTCAGATTGTAAAGGTATGCTTCTTAAAGAACATCAAAGAGATGTTGGAGATTGACATTTCTGTGATCGCAGATAAGTACATTCAGCAGGAAGACTGAACAAATTCAGTGAACCTTTCGAAATACAAAAGAACCTAATTCTAATGCTGCTGCAAAACCTGATATTGTATTGAGTTACACACGTCGATCAGAATTTTTCCTGCATAATTTTCTGTACAAAATAAACAATAAACGCAATGCTTTGCATTAGGGCTCATACTCCATTCTGTCACTTTGCAACCTCTTCACTGTATTTTAATAGGATTTTATGTGATGGACCAACACAAAGTAATGCATTATTGTGAAGTGAAACGGAAAGAATACATGATTTTCAAAGTTTAAATTAGGTGACCATTAATAGACCAGAGCACCCACCCCATTTCAGCAACATCTATACATCCCTGGCTTCATCCTTCCATAACTGGTAAACTGAAGAATTATTGATAATTCTGAACAAGATTGCATTAAAATATCTAATTTCTTACAAATAGCCACTTGTTTTAGGCCTACGTAGGCAGTTTACATTGAATGTTAACAGTTCAGGCTAATGGTATCATAATTGAAAATTAAACCGCAGCACTTTTTCACAATTAGTTCTGCAACACTTTTGAATTTGGAAACAGAGAACTTTTGTGTACCAGCAGTGCTGTGGGCTACAAGGCACAGCCAAATGTAGAACTGGGTGACATTGCCTAAAATTAAATTTACAATATAGCTGCCGCTTGCTTGCACTTTTTAAAAACCTACATGAAACTGGCAATAAATCTACACAAACATGCCATAACTCATGATCTAACACACATACAAATCCCACTGGCCAATATTCAGAAAACATGTTAAATCGTGACCAAATAAGACAATTTTATGCCAAACACACACAAGCTACATGAACAGTTGACACAGCATGATGGTGCACATAAGAGCCAACCACCAAAACATTAGACCAATGTTCAGTGATCAGTGACTGGAAGAGCAGTGGTTTAAACACGTCCCATATTTACATAGAGAAAATGCTTATTGCACTCTACTGTTTCAGGTTTAAAATAATACGGTACAAAGTGACCGGTATGTTTTTTAAATAATCAATATTTATAGCATTGCACTTCATATTGTATAATAACTAGAAAACAAGCTATAAAAAAGTTGCATAAACAAAAAACTAAATTACAACAGCTGATAGTATTAGCATATAGCACAGATACAAGACAAGCACTGGGCAGTGAAGATAAATTAGGACAGAGGTCCATTACCACATGCCATGTTTTGTTGAAGAAAGCAGTACTTTTTACATTCAATATAATACTGCACAATATGACCAGGAACTTCATTGAATACTACATTTTAAGGCAACATAAAAGCTTCCAGCGAATTAGAATCAGACAGGCAATAGTTGCTGCATAGTCACAACTGTCATTTCAGAAATTGCATTTGGAACAAAGCACAATACATAGAATATATTGTAAATGTCTCCCAGTTCTAGCCAAATGTATAGATTTTTTTCCTCTAACCTGTTCCTGTTCTGTTTTTTTTTATTAGTGCTCTGTCACCTGTGGGTCTGGAGTTCAGGAACGAGATGTTTACTGCAGGCTTAAAGGTTCGGGACAAGTCAGAGAAGATCTATGTAATCCTCTCTTACGCCTTGCCTCAGTCCAAGTGTGCCACACAGCAGAATGCACACATTACTCCTGGGCAGTGGCTGAGTGGGAACAAGTAAGCAGAGTTTGTTTATTTTTTTATCTTATTTATGGTTTTATTTTTTGCAGTCTCCCAATATGAAAGGAATGTACAGATTTATTTGCACTTTGTCAGTATAATGTAGCTGGCAACCTAAAGTTGCAGTTGCCAGTTTTTAAATTCAAACCTCAAAACCACAGATAAATACTGTTTATTTCGTCCTGCTGTATGCGCCTTTCTGTGGCATGCAAGAGACCATTTATACTCTAGGTTCAGCTTAATTCCCCCATGCTTTGTCTTTAAGAGCAAGCATATAAAAAGGCTCCATTTAGAGACAAAGCATTCAGTCCTCTGTAACAGATTGCTCACTATTTTGCTTTGAAATTCAGAATCAGAATGCAGCAGGCTTTATTGGAGGGGATCTTTGGATTCTGAATCACATACAGCATATTGCCACAGAATTTATACTCCTGGGACTTTTCCACCCTTGGTCACATTGCAATCACAGACTCTGATGTATTTAATTTGATAGACCAACACCAAGTAATACATAATTAGTAGAAAAAAGTTTTTTCTTTACAAATAAATGTCTGAAACATTTAGCATACATATGTATAGGGCCTTCCTGATTCTTTGTAGTACCTTTTGTTGCAGTTGCAGCTGCAAGTCTGATGGATGTATCTCTACCAGCTTTGTAAATCTAGAGATATTTTTGCCCATTCTTTTGCAAAAGCTCAGCCATATTGAATAGTGAACATCTGTGAACGTCAATTTTCAAGTCTTTCCACAGATTCTAAACTGGAATTAAATGTCTAATAAAGAGGTGTGCCCTAAACCATTTCATTATAGCTTTGATTGTATACGTAGAGTCATTGTCCACTGGAAGGGGAACTTCTCCCCAAGTTTCAAGTGAGTATGGTGCGTTCAGGGTGATGTGCAGTGTTAGTGTCTGACCAGATGCCATCTGACCAGATCTGTCTGCTGTGTTCCTTGGTCTTCATGATACTGTTTGTTCACTAATGTTCTCTAACGCACCTCTAAGGCCTCCAAACATCTGAGCTGTTATTATACCAAGATTAAATTAAACACAGGTCAACTCTATGTACTACTTGAATGATATCTGAAGGGAGTTTGGTGCTCTGGATTTTATTTAGGGGTATCACAGTAAAGGGGGGCTCCTCCACTCTTCAGATTTTTATTTGTAAAAAAGTTAAAAAACCATTTATAATTTTCCTTCCACTTCTCGATTATGCTCTGCTTTGTTTGAGCACTTTTTCAAGGCACTGTATAACAGTCTGGTATATATATATATATATATATATATATATATATAAATGTATATGTATATATATATATATATATATATATATATATATACAGGTCCTTCTCAAAATATTAGCATATTGTGATAAAGTTCATTATTTTCCATAATGTCATGATGAAAATTTAACATTCATATATTTTAGATTCATTGCACACTAACTGAAATATTTCAGGTCTTTTATTGTCTTAATACGGATGATTTTGGCATACAGCTCATGAAAACCCAAAATTCCTATCTCACAAAATTAGCATATCATTAAAAGGGTCTCTAAACGAGCTATGAACCTAATCATCTGAATCAACAAGTTAACTCTAAACACCTGCAAAAGATTCCTGAGGCCTTTAAAACTCCCAGCCTGGTTCATCACTCAAAACCCCAATCATGGGTAAGACTGCCGACCTGACTGCTGTCCAGAAGGCCACTATTGACACCCTAAAGCAAGAGGGTAAGACACAGAAAGAAATTTCTGAACGAATAGGCTGTTCCCAGAGTGCTGTATCAAGGTACCTCAGTGGGAAGTCTGTGGGAAGGAAAAAGTGTGGCAGAAAACGCTGCACAACGAGAAGAGGTGACCGGACCCTGAGGAAGATTGTGGAGAAGGGCCGATTCCAGACCTTGGGGGACCTGCGGAAGCAGTGGACTAAGTCTGGAGTAGAAACATCCAGAGCCACCGTGCACAGGCGTGTGCAGGAAATGGGCTACAGGTGCCGCATTCCCCAGGTCAAGCCACTTTTGAACCAGAAACAGCGGCAGAAGCGCCTGACCTGGGCTACAGAGAAGCAGCACTGGACTGTTGCTCAGTGGTCCAAAGTACTTTTTTCAGATGAAAGCAAATTCTGCATGTCATTTGGAAATCAAGGTGCCAGAGTCTTGAGGAAGACTGGGGAGAAGGAAATGCCAAAATGCCAGAAGTCCAGTGTCAAGTACCCACAGTCAGTGATGGTCTGGGGTGCCGTGTCAGCTGCTGGTGTTGGTCCACTGTGTTTTATCAAGGGCAGGGTCAATGCAGCTAGCTATCAGGAGATTTTGGAGCACTTCATGCTTCCATCTGCTGAAAAGCTTTATGGAGATGAAGATTTCATTTTTCAGCACGACCTGGCACCTGCTCACAATGCCAAAACCACTGGTAAATGGTTTACTGACCATGGTATCACTGTGCTCAATTGGCCTGCCAACTCTCCTGACCTGAACCCCATAGAGAATCTGTGGGATATTGTGAAGAGAACGTTGAGAGACTCAAGACCCAACACTCTGGATGAGCTAAAGGCCGCTATTGAAGCATCCTGGGCCTCCATAAGACCTCAGCAGTGCCACAGGCTGATTGCCTCCATGCCACGCCGCATTGAAGCAGTCATTTCTGCAAAAGGATTCCCGACCAAGTATTGAGTGCATAACTGTACATGATTATTTGAAGGTTGACGTTTTTTGTATTAAAAACACTTTTCTTTTATTGGTCGGATGAAATATGCTAATTTTGTGAGATAGGAATTTTGGGTTTTTATGAGCTGTATGCCAAAATCATCCGTATTAAGACAATAAAAGACCTGAAATATTTCAGTTAGTGTGCAATGAATCTAAACTATATGAATGTTAAATTTTCATCATGACATTATGGAAAATAATGAACTTTATCACAATATGCTAATATTTTGAGAAGGACCTGTATATATATATACACTTGTACGCGTCGTCTTCCGCTTCATCCGGGACTGGGTCGGAGGGGCAGCATACTCAGTAGAGACGCCCAGATTTCCCGCTCCCCAGACACCTCCTACAGCTCCTCCGGTGGGAGCCCAAGGTCTTCCCAGGACAGCCAAGAGACATAGTCCCTCCAGCGTGTCCTTGGCCGTCCCCTGGGCCTCCTCCCGGTGGGACATGCCTGGAACACCTCCCGAGGAAGGCATCCAGGAAGCATCTGCTATAGATGCCCGAGTCACCTCAACTGGCTCCTATTATGGGATGGGATATATATATATCCCATCCCATAATAAATAATCTCCAAATTTTGATAAAAATTTTTAATTAATGTAACAATGTGCATTTTTGTTCTTTTTGACTTGTAGTGTAATGCAACATGTGGGGAAGGGGTGAAGAGCAGACTGGTGAGATGTGTGGGCCCGGGCCTTACACCTGTCCATGATGACTACTGTGAACCATCAGCCAGACCTTCATCTCTCCAGCACTGTAGAGAAGAGCCTTGTCACTACATGTGGATAACAGGGGAATGGTCACAGGTTGGAATGAAAACTGAAGGTGGTCTCTAGAAGCCTGCCTCAGTTTCAGCTCTTATTGTCAAAGTTTAACCAACAGGGATTTTGCTGGATTTTGATATGTTTCATTAATTTGCAAATGTTAAAGAAGCTTTGGTATTTGTAAAGTCATATGTGTACATGAAAGAACCTAAAGAAAATAAAGGAAGCAGTGAGATAATTGGGATAATGGTCTTAAAACATTTTATTTTATTTCATCCAAACTCCCATCAGATTTAGAAAAGGCATATGAAATGTGGCTTTGCCTAATTCCATTGTTGTGTTTGTGTGTACTATTTGTGTGTTTGTTAGTGCTCCGCCAGCTGTGGTGTTGGTTACCAGCAGCGTATCATCTCCTGCTCATTGATGCCCTCCTTGCTCTCTCAGCGTTTCTATACTCAACCTTCCACTGACAGCAAAAACTGCCCTGAGCCTCACCCTCCTGCCACCCAGTCATGTCTCCTCAGATATTGCCCTCACACCCCCTATTGGAAAGTTGGCCCTTGGACCAAGGTAAAGCACAAAACACAATTGTTAAAGAGCCAAAAACAATCTGTCCTGCTTGTTGGAATTTATTCAAAATATTGTGTCATTTTCTTTTCCCTCTTTGAGAATTACAAAATTTGTGTCGCAGTGCTCACAGACGTGTGGTTCAGGAGTGATGGAACGCCTAGTGGAGTGTGTGACCTCCAAAGGCCAACTGTCTAAACACTGCCGTCCATCAGAAAGACCTGAATCTCAAGCTGCGTGTCAGGAGAGACAATGTAAGCCTCTCACTTTCACTGCCTGGGGTTTGACCCCTCACTTCCTGATTTTATTTACATATATATAAAACCAATTGGATAAAAGGGATTGAAGGAGTGAGGCTGTGAAGCTGATTAATGAGTTTAGGACATTGAGGTGTAGCTTTCTGCTTTCCAATCGTTTTTTTCACAAGTGTGTTTGTTTTTTTTTCCCCACCAAGAGATGTTGCCTGTTGCTTTGCGGGTTGGCCATGATAATATTGTATATAGAATACTGATGAATATAATTCTTGTGTCTTTTCTTTAATAGACCAGTTTTTTTAATCCAGTTGCTGGAAAGAGCTTTGCACTGGGTATTCTTGCGCTAGCTTTGTCTCTCCATTCTGTGCCATCAACATGTAGACTGCCTTGCATAAGTTTTCAAATGGCATTGATATTTACACATTTTGTCGTGTTTCAACCACACACTTCGATGTCCTGATTTTATTGGAATTTTGTGTAATAGGCCACCTCAAAGTGCTGCATAGTTTTAAAGTAAAGGGAAAATGATTCATGGTCTAATACCAGTCTAGGAAGTGTAACTTGCACTCACACTTCAGGTTTTCGATACAATTTCTTACTTAATGTCTCTTTATTTTCATTACTAGTTAAATTGTAAATTCTCACCAAAGGCAAAGAAACTATGAATGAGCACACATGGAATTATGTACTAAACAAAAAGTGTGAAATAACGCTAAACATTTTTATATTTTGGATTCTTCCGAACAGCCACCCTTTGCTTTGATTACTGCTTTGCTCTCTTAAAATTCTTTGTTTGCTACATAATTCCGTATATGTTCATTCACAGTTCTGATGCCTTCCGTGAGAATCGACGTAAAATATAAATAGTCATAAACATAAAGAAAACTAATAAATGAGAAAGGCGTTCTAAAACTTTTAACCAATAGTATGTTCTGCCCCGAGTCAATACTTTGTAAAAATGTTCACAGCATTTACACCAACCTTCTGTGTTATGCCTTTTCCAGTTTATTCAGTGAGGTTGGATGGAGAGCAGTTCTTGCCATCAGTTTTCAAGTCCTACCATAGATTCTCAACCGGATGTAGTTCTTGACTTTGACTAGACTTTTATAACACAAAAATTTCCTTTGATTTAAACAGTTCCATTGTAGCTTTTTCTCTATGTTTAGGGTTCTTGTCCTGCTGGAAGGTAAACCGCCACCCCAGTCTAAAGGCTTTTGCAGCCTTCAACAGGTTTTCTTCCAAGATTGTCCTGCATTTAACTTCATCTATCTATCTATTACCTTTTACCAGTTTGCTTGTCCCTGATGAAGAAACGCATTCCCACAGCATGATGTTGCCACCATCATGTGCAAATAGTGTGTTCAGGCGCATGGGATGTGTTATTTTTCTGCTGCATACAGTGTTTCGCAATACGAGTTCAATTTTGGTCTCATCTGATCAAAGCATGTTTTTCAACATGTTTGCTATGACCTCTGTATGGCTTAATGAAAACTTCAAATAGGAATACTTCTTTATTTCCTTCAACAATGGCTTTCTTCTTGCTATTTTCCCATAAAAGTCAGATTTGTGGAGTGCTGCACTTATAGATGTCCCCTCAACAGTTTATCATATCTGAGCGTTGGATCTCTGCAGCTCCTCCAGAGTTACCATGTGCTTCTTGGCTGCTTCTCTGATTAATGGTCTCTTTGCCTGGCCTGTTGCCTTAGGGGGACAACCATGTCTTGTAAGGTTTGCTTACAAACAGTTCTGGGGTGGGTCGCACTTAAGAAACTGAAAGCAATAATGGACAAACAGTACACACCCACTTAACAGCCTCCTGGCTGGCCATAAGAGCAGCTGTAGCACTGCACTCCAGAACAAAGCCGATAAGAAGATAGATCGATCGATCAGGAGTCAGTAGAGGGTCATTAGCAATCAGACAAAAAAAAAGATCAATAGATAGAAAATTACAGTAACATGAACTTATAAAGATCCTCTCACACCCATCTAACTTAGATAGCATGTTCTCTTGTTTGGCCCATTTTGAAGAGAAATGGGTCTTTGCGTCACATGCAGCTTTAACAGACAGGGATTTCAAGTAATTATCTGCAATCTGCTGATAGAATATTGTGGGGAAATGTGTGTATGTACCTCCATAAATACATGCCACAAAGAAGATGCTCATAGTTATCTTGGTTTTTACAAAATAACTATATAATAATAATATGTTTTATAATAATGTATAATTTTTTGTGAGAGTCAGCTGGGCCAAATAGGGATCAGAACCAAAACAAAAATGAGCATGGTGTACTATAACATCTCCTGAAAATATACAGTATGGATGCAATATATATAATCCACAACTTAATGAATGTATTTGTAAAATACAGGTCTCCTTGATTATGTATCTTTATAATACTTCAAAAATACCTACATCTGAAATCAGATATTTACATAAACTGTATAAAACAAAAAGGGGGCAGTGTGTGGCGTAGGGATAGAGCCCACAACCCATAAACGGAGAGTTCAGTCCTCAACGCAGTTCGAGTTCAAACCCTGGGGTCCTGTGCTGCATGTCTCTCGCTCTCCCCACACCGTTCCTGTCCTTACTTTCGAAAAATATTGAAGAAAAAAAAAGGCCACTAGTGCCTCAAAAAGAAATCTTTAAAAAAAAAAAACAATATGAAAATACACAAAACCTTTGTTTTTACTGTCTGGCTTGAATGCTCCCTGTTTTAGGTCAGTTAAGATTATGAAAATTACTTATGTTTCTTAAATACCAGATTAATGTCAACATTTTTTTAGATTTATACTTTTACTTTTTCCAAATTCAGAAGTTTGCATACATTTTATTAGCATTTGGTAGAATTGCTTTTTAAATTGGGCTGCACGGTGGCACAGTTGGTAGCACTGTTGCCTTGCAGCAAGAAGGTCCTGGGTTCAATTCCCAGCCTGGGGTCTTTCTGCATGGAGTTTGCATGTTCTCCCCGTGCATGCATGGGTTCTCACCGGGTACTCCGGCTTCCTCCCACAGTCCAAAAACATGCCTGTTAGGTTAATTGGTAACTCTAAATTGCCCTTAGGTGTATGAATGAGTGTGTGTATGGTTGTATGTGTGTTGCCCTGCGATGGACTGGCGACCTGTCCAGGGTGTACCCTGCCTCTCGCCCGTAGACTGCTGGAGATAGGCACCAGCTCCCCGCGACCCACTATGGAATAAGCGGTAGAAAATGACTGACTGGCTTTTTAAATTGTATGACTTGGATCAACGGTTTTGGGTATCCTTGGCTGTCCTTGTGGCCCATTTATCCTGGCAGAACTGGTGAATAGTTGCTTCAATATTTTCACATTATTCTTTCTTCATGAGGCCATCTATTTTGTAAAGTGCACCAGTGAATGTAAATGTGAAAAGTGAGTTTTCAGGAGGGATTTAAAATACTGTACAAACTCTGCAGTATGAATATGATGGGGCAGTTTGTTCCAGAGACCTGGGGATGCCACAGCAAAAGCCCGATACCCTCTGCGTTTTAAAGTTAAGTAGAATGGTTAAATAATTAGGTGTTGAATCATTTAAAATTTTAAATGTGAGTAAAAGAAACTTAAAATGAATAAAGAAATGAACAGGAGGCCATAATAGCCAAGAAAAGCTTGTGCACTTTCTGAAAGTACTGTCACAGGTGTTGCATCTGCATTGCTGATGTGAACGATACTATAGTCACAGATGTTCGAGCTGGATAGTCATGAATGCTAACAGATTTTTTAAAGCGAACATGTCAAGAAATGTAGAATATTAGGATATTTTAAAAAGCATAAAAGCATCTCTCTCATTATTCTAATATTTATCAAATAGAAACATATTTTGGTAATCCTAACAGACCTAAAACAGTAAAAGCTTTGTTAGATTTAGAATGAGACAATAACATAGGCAAAGAAATGTATTGTACCAAGAGGAATAAACTTGGTGGTTGTTAAGTACATGGGTGCAAACTGGTTTGTTTAAGGGTGTGAAATAAAAGCAAGACGAGTGAAATGAGGATACAAACTGGCAAAGGTGCAAATTTACGCAGGGCCAAGAATATAAAACAATTACAAAAAAAGTCCTGATAAAATATAGGAATATTTCACAAAAAAGAAAAGCAACATCAAACCAGAAAAATGTTTTGAATAATGCAAGGAAAAAAATCAGAAACATAACTGCGAAATGGTTTCTGTTATTGAACCAATCATAAATGTAATTTCCCTTGAAACATGTTTTGAAATTGTTTAGCATTTATTTTTGTTATTTCCTGTTTTAATTTTCTGAAATAATGTTGCACTTTCGGTTTTGTTGTGTTTTGCTAACCACTGTTGCTTCATCTATCTATCTATCTATCTATCTATCTATCTATCTATCTATCTATCTATCTATCTATCTATCTATCTATCTATCTATCTATCTATCTATCTATCTATCTATCTATCTATCTATCTATCTATCTATCTATCTATCTATCTATCTATCTGTCTATCTATCTATCTATCTATCTATCTATCTATCTATCTATCTATCTATCTATCTATCTATCTATCTATCTATCTATCTATCTATCTATCTATCTATCTATCTATCTATCTATCTATCTATCTATCTATCTATCTATCTATCTATCTATCTATCTGTCTGTCTGTCTGTCTGTCTGTCTGTCTATCTATCTATCTATCTATCTATCTATCTATCTATCTATCTATCTATCTATCTATCTATCTATCTATCTATCTATCTATCTATCTATCTATCTATCTACCCTCAGTGTGCACTACTTTGAGTTGGTCTGTCAGATAGAATCCTTTTAAAATACATTGAAGTTTGTGGCTGTAACGTCACGAACTGTTAAAAGGTTAAGGTGGTGTGGATATTTTTGCGAGACACTGCTGAGCTCACTATAAACTAGCTTTTCAGGGCTATTTTTTTTAGTTTGCATAAAAAGCATAAGTTTATTTGTGTTTAATAAACTTTTTATTATGTATTCTAAGTAAACTAAACTGCACTAACCAAGGTTGTGTTAAAAGTCTAGGTTCTCTTCTCCATTGCTCTGGTATTGGCTGGTAATTATGTACCTTAGAGAATGAGCCATCTTGTTCTGTTTTTCTAATGCCTGCACACACTGCCAACGTGGAACTTTTAGTGAGATGGGATTAAATTGAGTGTGTTGTGTGTACCAACCGAAACTGTATCTGATTGTGTTCACAAAAATTCAACTGTGCTTTCCTTCAGCACATTAGGCAGAACGGCGAGTCCCACTTAATGCCTCTTGAAGTGATAATTTAGTGGAACAACAAACAGCAAGTCAGCAGTTTTCTATCAAACAGTCTTGCAGAGACTCTGAGCGCCAACCGAGGCAGCTTTAATTGTGCAGGGTCAAAGTTTGTAGGTTAGCTCAACTATGTTTCGCATGTCTCAGTAATGGCACACTGGGCCAGTCATTTCCAACCTGGTCTCTGCCAAGTCTAGCGCTGGTAGAATTAAAACGATGTGCTCGGGTGACAGCCAGTTATGTGGTCATGTTTTAATTTTAATAAGCTAATCAGCATGATGCGGGCTCTACAGCATTCTTGGAATACAGGCAGCAAAGAGAAAAGAACCAAGTCCCGATCGTTTTGCAGATTACTTTTTGTAATATTTTGGGCATTTTTGTCAAATTATTTGCACAAGATTGTACTGAAGTCTTCTTTTTCATAATTTCTCTCTCAGGCCAGGTGTTCACTTCCTGCCAAGAGGTTCAGCTGAACCAGAGTGTGAGGATGGATGGAGAATACTATCTTAAAGTCAAATTTCGGACCCTACAGGTGTGACTTTGTTGACAGAAATCCTCCTGCACATGTCATGGCTCCCACCTCATTATCTATTTGGTGTTAGATTTACTGTGCTGAGATGCAGACGGATTTCCCCAAGGAGTATGTAACCCTGCGCAGCGGCCAAACAGACAACTACTCCGAGGTGTATGGGCACAGGTTTGTAATGTAGCTTTGAGTTTTGATTTCTGTGGTTGTCTGAAATTAATCCTAACACCTTTTGTCCTCCCCAAACAGGTTGATTAACCCCTTCGAATGCCCGTACAATGGCAGTCGCAGGCAGGACTGTGACTGTAGAAATGACTATTCAGCAGCAGGGTACACGCTCTTCCACAAAGTTCGCCTGGACCTAAACTCCCTGCGGATAATTGGTGCGTAATTATTGTGTGATTGCCTTATATGGTCTGCGGTAATGGGACCACACATCACTGTTGATTTAAACTCTCACACTCCTCGTCCCAGATTGTAGATAAGGGCCGGTCTGAAAGCCCTGGCTTGTTCAGATACAGCCACGGAGCTTTTTCTCTCACACACTCCCTCTGCTAAAATTTTAATTCTTGAACTTTCAGTGTCCACATCACCAGGCCTCCACTATACAAACGTGTGGGCAGGAGGATGCATGTGTGCATGTGCTTAGCCAGGCAATATGTTAGCACTCACACCAGTACTTCCAACTGGATAAACATCACTTACTCATATTTGCATGCAAGCAATTACATACTCACACAATCTCTACACACATATCTTCAGGCTATATTCCTCTCCTAAATGCAGTCAACTCCAACTGCCACGTTGTGTTCAGATATGCATTTGATTAAAGGACAAGGGTTAACACAAGGTGTACATGTTTTTTCTGCTTCTTTTAAGAGGGACGTTAGATCAGTACCTCACAATATGTCCTTCAGATGCCCTCTTTCTGTCTGGGTTCTTGACACCACGTTCCCACCCTTTCTGTGCATGGTACTAATTTGGCTTTAAGGTGGCTTGAAACAGATCTGAGGCAGGAAAATTAGTTCAAGATGAAAGGGGAATTTTGAAGAGGAGCTAATTCAGTGTGACTTGCTCTGCAATTTCATGGTCATAGAGACAGTATGAAAGGATGGCAGCAGGAAGTCCAGTTAACTAAAGATTCAAGTTTAAAACAAGGTGGTTTACTGAAAACATCAGGGTTTTGAAAAACATGGAAAGCATAGTACTTGATGCCAACATTTTGAAATATGGAAAATCATTTGACTTTCCAGATTTCTCTCCATGTTCAGTGTTTCAAATTTTAAACATATTTTAAAAAATGCTATGAAAAATTATAGCTATTCTCAGATTGATTATACTTAATTAAAATTGCCAGCCAAGAACGGCTCTACCGCTTGTGTTTTTTTATATTTGTTTTCTTCTAGATCAGGTGTTGACTCTCACTATTTCAAAGAACAGTTTAAATCTTCACTTACCCCATCATTACATGTTACAGCTTTATCAGTAGCAGGCTGGGTATGATGAATGTTTTCAATTTGAATAAGTTCAGACCATTGGTGTTATTGTTTCAAGATTGAAATCAAGAAATTTGATTGAAATCTCAACATAATTAAATAATTAAACAGCTAAACAAAATAGGCTTGACCAAATAATAATGCAAAATAAAGCTGTCAACAAAATCTGGCATTGTTATGAGTTCATCAAACATATTAGGGCAGAAGTAATATAAAATCTGTTATTGAACAAGATCAATTTAAACTGTCAAAACCACGCTTGAGATTTCATTATATCAAGATAATGAGACAATGCAACTAAGTTTACCTTACAAGCTTAAGATTATCTCAGGATATTGAGATATTGTAACCATTATCTTGAACAAAATGAGCTTTACATAACAAAACAATGAAACTTTTATATCGATATGACAAGATACTAACATTCATATCTCGATACAATGACATAATAAAACTTCTAATAAAATAATACAACTGTTTCCCAGGTTTAATAACCTTAGGATTTTATCTTAATATAACAAGATACTTACTAAATCAAATTGTGTTATCTCATTATAATGACATAATGAAACTCATCACAACAAAATAAGCTTGAGGTCTTGTTATATTATTATTATTATTATTATTATTATTATTGGTGTACCAGTATCTGGTCATAACTATAAGAAGATAATGACAAAGATTTTTGAGAGTTGGGTTTTTGAGTGTACAGCTTAAATCCCACAGGCATGGCTGTGTCTCAAGTGATAAAATGGGTGCACAGTTTAAGAGCTATTAATACACTTCTACTAAATCCCAATAACAAAGAAAGTACATCAAATTGCAAAGTATCTCTGCACTTACACAGTAGAAATGGTCTGAAAATAGATTGCATGTTTGATCTTTGGAGACTGGAAATGTCAAATTTTCCAACAGAAAATATGTAGGAGTCCTGAATTTGATTTAAAGGGCTGATTTTTGTCTCAGACTAGATGCTTTTCAGGCAAAGATGCTTGCCTTTCCATACTGAAGTAAATGATAAAAAGTAAGACACATAAGGTGTAAAAAGATACTGTGAAGAATCTGACATGCTTTTAATTTTATTGATGTTTTCAGACTAAACCTCCCAGCTTCACTTTATGAAATGCTGAGTGGAAAAATCTCTTAGATGGAGCAAACACATCTGGCAAAGTTACATCAGTTATCTGTGTGGTTTCTTTCTTCCTTCTAGAAAATGTTTTCAGTGTGTTTACTTCAGCTGTTGCACAGTCTGACTCAAGATTTCTATGTTTGCTGTTTACCAGTCACAGACCTCCAGTTTTCACAGACTATTCACGGCCGGCCTGTGCCATTTGCTACAGCAGGAGATTGTTACAGTGCAGCCAAGTGTCCACAGGTTGGTCAAGTTATGACTGCCCCCTTACTGGTTGCCTCTGATTTTGCTTTTTTGTCACGTTTAACTGTCAGATCATTAAACTAATTTTAATATCCAAAAAAGACCAACTGAGCAAATACAAAAGGCACTTTTCAATTGGATATTTATTTAATTGTGCAAAAAAACACGTTCAAAAACAACCTGGAGCTATGTGAAAAAACTAACCGCTTTCGTTTTTAAATCGGTAATTAATTGTGATTGACTGCATTATTTTTCACTTTTTTTCTACCCACAACTGGGCCTGATTACTTTCAAGCCTGCAGAATCAATAAATTAATCTATAATAATCCCTCTGAGAGCATGAAGTAGGCTAAAATGTTGACAAAAGCAACACATGTTAAAATTCAAACAAAGACATTAATCAGTCTTGGAGTGGCCTATCAAAATTACTCCAGAAGCACATGGATGTCTTATCCAGGAGGTCAAAAGCACAGAGAACATCATCTAAAGCTGCCTTAGTTAAGGTCAGAGTTCATGAAATGAGAAAGACTGGGCAGAAAGAGTTCCAAGGCAAAAAACACTACTGACTAAAAAGAACAAAATGATTCATTTTACATTTGCCAAAAATATCTGTGGACTTTGAGAAAATAATCTGGGAACTAATTATCCACAATTGGACCTTTCTGGAACATGAGCGCCCTGTTACATCTGGTGTAAAACTTATACAGCATTTCAGGAAAATAACACTGGCGCTGCTTTGCTACTTCAGGACCTGGCCGACTTGCTGTAACTGATGGAAAATTAGAATTTTGTTCTCTACCAGAAAATGTCCAGCCAACAGATCCCGATGTTCAGCTTAAGTCTGCTTGGGTTATGCAGCAAAACCCTGATGCAATCCACACCATAATGTCCACATACGAACTGCTAAAATAAAAAAACAAAACAAAGGTTTTGGGAGGCTGTTGACATTCAGAAATAATCCAGTGTGGCTGAATTAAACCAGTTTGTGAAAGATGAGTGGATCAAAATTCCTCAACAGCAATGTAAAAGATTTATTGATAGTTCTCACAAATGCTTGATGGCAGAACGAGGTATTAGGTTGAGGGGGTAGTTGGGGCCCGGTTGGTTTGGGTAGATTTCTTTTTACTTAAACAAAATCATCTGAAAACTGCTTTTTGTATTTCCTCAGGATTATCAGAAACATTTAAAAGGTGGTTCCTTTCTGTAAAACCTTTTAAGTTAAACAGCTTCTCTGAAATATTCTGTGCTTTTAGGGCCAGTTTAGTATTAACCTGATTGGAACGGGTCTTAAAGTGGCTCCAAACACCAAATGGACATCTCAAGGGAATTATGTTTCTGTTAAAGTCCACAGATCTGAGGTAAGACGTTTTACTATGGTGTTGGAATGAGATTCCATTGCATTTGTTTTTATTTTATACACCAAGTTGTTTCAGTCTGCTTCCGTGAACTGGAAAATTCACTGTTATTTATAAACTGTCCATTTTCCATAAAACACTGCCCTTTTGCCCACTTTCTGCTCTCATTCATTTCTATGCGTAGGATGGAACAAGAATTTACGGCCGCTGTGGTGGTTTCTGTGGGAAGTGCATTCCACACGCTCATAATGGTCTTCTTCTCCAAGTTCACTGAGAGCCAAGCCAAAAAAACAAATCTCTAAATTCAATTTGATGACAGAGGGCCAGGAACCCACAATAAGAGTGATTTGTTGTATCTATTCATTGGCTGTGACCACGGCAGAGGATCGTCGACTGTGACATCTCCAGTTCCCTGATGGCAGCTAAGGATACAGAACACAGCCCACTCTGCAGCACGTGGTCACCATTAAGTTTTTCATTAAAACTGAAGATGAGTCAGCTTTATTTGCTTGCCAGCCATTTTGCTGTGGCACTGTTTGTGGTTTGGAAATGTTTATTATATTACCAAGGGAGTCAGAACCTAACAGTCACCAGGGATTGCAAGAATTAGAAACAGAACGAAAACAGCTTCATCTTCTCTCTTTTCAAGGAAAATATTTTCATCTTTTTTAGCTGCAGTTTGTAATTTCAAATTGTTTCTCCAGGCAATGGTTTTCAGGAAGTGACACAAAGTGTTCTACAGTGAAATATTAGGAAATTAATGGTTATCTTACCATGCAACAATATGAGAGACATAAACCACTAACAGCTTTAAGAAGATATAAAAGTATTATAAACATCCGTATATGACTAGGACCGTAAATCCCTTAAGTTATTAGACCTTCTCAAAGTAGCAAAGTAGTAATGGTGTCCCTGACCTACTTCACATCAGAGGTCAACGTTTAGGAGAACATTTGGTGCTTTTAGAAGAACTTCATATTTTGTTTTCATTGCTACCTGTGTGTTCCTACTGCAGTCTGTATTCTGTCTTTAGTTGCTCTTAATCCTCATTGGCAACACTGGTAAAGTTGTGTGAAAAATCTTATTACAATTTTTTTTTTATATTTATTATCATGACAATAAATATCAAATTATCAAAATTATATTATTTTGATAATTTGGCTTGTAACAGATTTGAGTGTAGGTACAGGTAATTGTATGGACAAAAATTACAAAAAAGTTATTTTTTCCTGGTTCAGAAACTTCACGCTTTGTTTTAAATGTTGTGAAAGTTATTGACTTATTGTCGCTACACTAAAACATGCCTTTGTAAATGTGAATGCAGCAGGCATTCACATTTCTATCTCATTGTGAACAGCACAGTAAAGAAGGAAAAAGGGTTGGATTCCAAGTGGTAAACTCAAATTCAATCAATAAAATGCATAGACTTTGATATATTTTGCATGCTGTCCACAAGAAAATAGGTCTTTATTATTGAAATCTGTGCAAAATGCAGCCACTGACATAACCACGACAGTGGACCAACGGCTTGTATGAGTAGTTGGCTTTTTCCCAATGCCGATCAGTTGAAAATGCTGAGACCCTGAGCCAATACCGATAATCTGATCAGGACATCCCTACTTAAAACAATTCTATGCAGTATGATTATCTCACACAAGAAGAAAACGAAAAGAATAAAAACCCAACCCTTAGTTGAGTACATTTAGTTTATGGGGAAGAATATCCCATCTAAAGAAAAAGTTGTTTTTAGTAAAATAACTGTTTCTACACTTATTGGCACAACTAACAGCCTTTAAAATAAATGGTACAGAAGCAATTTAAAAATGTATACTTTGTTAGGATGATTTGAGTGTCTAAGAAACTTTGATTTATTAATTCAGTATTTTAGGAATGACATAATGTTTCTCTTGGCTACTGTTTTGGCAATAAACACTCCAGGGGGGTTCATGTGAAACAAAAGGAATGTGGAAAAGTACCTCATGCCCACTGTTGAATATGGTGGAGGGCCTGTGATGATATGGGACACTTTTCCCCAAAGCCCTGGGGATCTTGTTAGAGAATAGATCAACCATCTTAAATATTAATAATAAATGGCCAAATTAATACAAAAATGGTTAACCAGACATAAAATCTACCTTCATCCATGTCCATCTTAGTCACCAAATCTAAATCCTATAGAGAACCAGTGGGATGTGCAGAACAGAAGATGGCATAACAATCTAGATAGTGCAAAAAGGTCAGAGATCCCTCTCTCTCTCTCTGTATGTTCCACCTTTCTAAAATCTTCAGTGTAAGATTATGCTCCGGCAATAAATGATAATTTTTTCCACATCTCTACCTGGGTTGCCAATAAATGCATCAGGCACTCAACACCTCTCTACTAATTGTTACTGAGAATCACACTGACACACTAATGGCTTTGCTGTGAGGAAAACAAAGGCGATAAAAGAGTGTTATTCATTAATGCACAAGTTCTCGTCTGCTACAGTACATCACAAATAATCAGGTGTGTGTCTCACCTCGCCCATTCTGTTTGGCCTGCTGTAGGTACTCACAACCCTACCTCTCACAAGCATCTATACTCTGAAATGTGTTGTATTACATTTGTGTTCATCCATATTTATTCTGTGGTGACTTCTGAATATGTTGTTTTTAATATGATACAATGACTACTACCAGCAGAGGACACATTGTCTGCTTTGCCAAAAAAAAAGTACTCTAACAGTGTATTGTATAACCACTAACGGTAATGTATGATGCTTTTTAACTACTGGAATTACCTCTTATCTAAAGAAGGAAAATAATGACTTTTGGAGTAACGCTTGCTGTGGCAGAGCCTCACTTGTTTTTACTGACAGAGGTAGGAATGCTTATGAATGAGGTCAGAGTATTGTTTTTAATCCATCAACTGAACTTTTCATGGGAAATCTCCTCCTACAGAAGCAGTTAACTCTTCATCAACAACTTACAGTTACTGTGACAACCATCATGTAACCTAACACACTAGCATGCAGATGTTGAGCTTTTAACCAAAGTTGGGAAACAGATCCAGATTATATTTTCTTTTCAGACGATGCAGCTTACTTTGATTTAAAGGATGGCTGAAAATGATAAAACTCACTGAGCAGCTAGAAAACCTTTGGCTGTCATTCATTTGTGTTTTATGACCGCCAATTGTGCTATGAGATCTGTATCAGAAATTCAAAAAATATTTGATGCACTATGTGCTATTAATTTTGTAGAAATGTAGTCCTGTATGTTTTTATAATAACCATTACACTGTAACTTATATATGTGTGTTTTTTAACATTCAATACTTGAATTGTAAACAGTGTGCGACGTATTCAGTGGGCATTGGTGTTGAACAGAGAAACGGTCCGCCTGCTTGCCCTGCTTTATCCAAAGATGTTTTTAAGAATCATATGTATATTCAGTTTGTATGTATGAATGTATGTATGGATGCATAGATGTATGGATGAGTAGTGAATGCTGCCTGTAAGAAATGCATACTTCTGGTGCTACGTATGGTTACTAATCATACAGTTATTGTATATGTCATTATACTAAAACAGGAAGGAGAAACACAGAAAAATAAAATCTGCTATTTAGCAAAAAAAGATTTACTTTAGTTTTCTTTTTGCAAATATAACATTTTGTCATAATAGTTATACTTTCTGCACTAGGACCTACAGTGGGGAGACCAAGTATTTGATACGCTGCCGGTTTTGCAGGTTTTTCCACTTGCAAAGCATATAGAAGTCTTTTATTTTTATCATAGGTACTACAGTTTGTGATTTTTAAGTAATTCATTTGCATTTCATTGCATTACATAAGTATTTGATCCTCTAACAACCAGTAAATTTACCGGCTCTCACAGGCTTGATAGTTCTTCAAGAAGCCCTCCTGTTCTCCACTCATTACCTGTTTTAACTGAACCTGTTTGAACTTGTTATCTGTATAAAACACACCTGTCCACACACTCAATCGATTAAACTCCAACCTCTTCACAATGGCCAAGACCAGAGAACTGTGTGAGGACATCAGGGATAAAATAGTTGATCTGCACAAGGCTGGGATGGACTACAGGAAACTGTTGGCGGAATTATAAGAAAATTGAAGAAGTCCCAGATGACGCTCAATCTCCCTCAGTCTGGGTCTTCATGCAAGCTCTCACCTCATGGGGCATTAATGATCATGAGGAAGGTGAGGGACCAGCCCAGAACTACACGGCAGGACTTAGTCAATGACCTGAAGAGAGCTAGGACCACAGTCTCAAAGAAGACCATTAGTAACACATTACGCTGCCATGAAATAAAATCCTGCAGCACACGCAACGTCCCCCTGTTCAAGCCAGTGTATGTCCAGGCCCGTCTGAAGTTTGCCAATGACTATCTAGATGATCCAGAGGAAGAATGAGAGATGGTCATGTGGTCTGATGAGACAAAAAAGAGCTTTTTGGTTTAAACTTCACTTGCTGTGTTTGGAGGAAGAAGAAGGATGAGTACAACCCCAAGAACAACAGCTCACGAAGCCTGGAGGTGGAAACATCATTCTTTGAGGATGCTTTTCTACAAAGGGGACAGGACGACTGGACCGTATTGAGGGGAGGATGGATGGGGTCATGTATTGGGAGATCTTAGTCATCAACCTCCTTCCCTCAGTAAGGTCATTGAAGATGGGTCCTGGCCGGGTCTTCCAGCATGACCATGACCAATCTTTGGAGGGAGCTGAAAGTCCATATTGCTGTCGTGGTGCGACATTTTGGTCTTTGCTTTTGGTTTTGTGTTTTTGTTTACCTTTTTAGCTAGATGTTTCTTATTTGTGTTTTGTATTCATGTTTGTTGTACTTTTCTGCTTTGGTTATCTTCTGTCCCCCAGTGTGCTCTCCTCGCTCCTAGTCCCCTTGGCGTCGCTTTCCTGTTTTCTTAGAAGGGTTTCCTTATTATGATTATTATTATTTATCAGAGTTCTCTGGCACTCTCTTATTTATTCGTTTCTTTTTTGTTACTACTCTCGTCATTTGTTTTCCTCTTTTAGTTATTACTTGGTTTAAGTTCCCTTTATTCTCCTATTCTTCTTGTTCCCCCTAGTTCATCTTTGTTCTCCAGCTTTAATTATTGTTTACTTTTATTCTAGTCCTCGTTTCCTTTGCTTCATTCTTAGTTTCATTCTATCAGTGTTGGTTTGAGTTTGTTTACTTTTGTAGTCGGGGTTTCCTTATGGTTTTTGTTTTACTAAGTTCTTAGGTTCTTGTGTTCCCTCCAGTTTCACAGTTTCCTTCAGTTCATGTTTATCCTTGATTCTTACGCTTTATTTTTATTTTGGTTTATAGTTTCATTTAGGTCTGCTTACTGTCCTGTCTTTAGTCCCTTTCCTCATGCTTTGGTTTCATTAGGTTCACCTGCTCCCTCTGCCTCCCTGCCTCCTTGCATCACCTCTTCTTAGTTCCTTTGATTACCTGCCTTTGTTCTCCCTCTGTATATTAGTTGGTTTTGTTTCATTGCCCTTTGGTGGTTCCTCTCATCGCTCACACTTGCTACCCTCGTTCATGCCATGTTCCTGCAGTGTCGCAGCTTCGTAAGGTTTTGGATTCTGGTTCTGTGTTGTACCTGCAGTCATTTTGTTACGTTTCTGATCCTTCAAATAAAATAAGGATTCATTTAAGATGCTGCGTTCAAGCTCTTGTCTGCGCTTCGGTCCGCCCCAAAACCCCACTGTAACATTTGCCCAGTAACAGCCCTGAAACCTGAAGGATCTGGAGAAGATCTGCGTGGAGGAGTGGTCCAAAATCCCTGCTGCAGTGTGTGTAAACTTGTCAAGAACTACAGGTCCTTCTCAAAATATTAGCATATTGTGATAAAGTTCATTATTTTCCATAATGTAATGATGAAAATTTAACATTCATATATTTTAGATTCATTGCACACTAACTGAAATATTTCAGGTCTTTTATTGTCTTAATACGGATGATTTTGGCATACAGCTCATGAAAACCCAAAATTCCTATCTCACAAAATTAGCATATTTCATCCGACCAATAAAAGAAAAGTGTTTTTAATACAAAAAACGTCAACCTTCAAATAATCATGTACAGTTATGCACTCAATACTTGGTTGGGAATCCTTTGGCAGAAATGACTGCTTCAATGCGGCGTGGCATGGAGGCAATCAGCCTGTGGCACTGCTGAGGTCTTATGGAGGCCCAGGATGCTTCGATAGCGGCCTTTAGCTCATCCAGAGTGTTGGGTCTTGAGTCTCTCAACGTTCTCTTCACAATATCCCACAGATTCTCTATGGGGTTCAGGTCAGGAGAGTTGGCAGGCCAATTGAGCACAGTGATACCATGGTCAGTAAACCATTTACCAGTGGTTTTGGCATTGTGAGCAGGTGCCAGGTCGTGCTGAAAAATGAAATCTTCATCTCCATAAAGCTTTTCAGCAGATGGAAGCATGAAGTGCTCCAAAATCTCCTGATAGCTAGCTGCATTGACCCTGCCCTTGATAAAACACAGTGGACCAACACCAGCAGCTGACACGGCACCCCAGACCATCACTGACTGTGGGTACTTGACACTGGACTTCTGGCATTTTGGCATTTCCTTCTCCCCAGTTTTCCTCCAGACTCTGGCACCTTGATGACATGCAGAATTTGCTTTCATCCGAAAAAAGTACTTTGGACCACTGAGCAACAGTCCAGTGCTGCTTCTCTGTAGCCCAGGTCAGGCGCTTCTGCTGCTGTTTCTGGTTCAAAAGTGGCTTGACCTGGGGAATGCGGCACCTGTAGCCCATTTCCTGCACACGGCTGTGCACGGTGGCTCTGGATGTTTCTACTCCAGACTCAGTCCACTGCTTCCGCAGGTCCCCCAAGGTCTGGAATCGGCCCTTCTCCAAAATCTTCCTCAGGGTCCGGTCACCTCTTCTCGTTGTGCAGCGTTTTCTGCCACACTTTTTCCTTCCCACAGACTTCCCACTGAGGTGCCTTGATACAGCACTCTGGGAACAGCCTATTCGTTCAGAAATTTCTTTCTGTGTCTTACCCTCTTGCTTGAGGGTGTCAATAGTGGCCTTCTGGACAGCAGTCAGGTCGGCAGTCTTACCCATGATTGGGGTTTTGAGTGATGAACCAGGCTGGGAGTTTTAAAGGCCTCAGGAATCTTTTGCAGGTGTTTAGAGTTAACTCGTTGATTCAGATGATTAGGTTCATAGCTCGTTTAGAGACCCTTTTAATGATATGCTAATTTTGTGAGATAGGAATTTTGGGTATTCATGAGCTGTGTGCCAAAATCATCCGTATTAAGACAATAAAAGACCTGAAATATTTCAGTTAGTGTGCAATGAATCTAAAATATATGAATGTTAAATTTTCATCATGACATTATGGAAAATAATGAACTTTATCACAATATGCTAATATTTTGAGAAGGACCTGTACAGGAAACATCTGATATCTGTAATTGCAAACAAAGGGTTCGGTACCAAATAGTAAGCCAAGTTTTCTGTTTTTAGATTCCGTCACTCACAGTACAAGAGTACAGTTCAAGATAAAATTGAAAGACTTTTCCATGCTTTGCAAGTGGGAAAACCTGCAAAATCAGCAGTGTATCAAATGCTGGTACTCCCTACTGTACTTTTGTTTTGAAATATTTACATATTACTCATGCACAATCTATGTATAATAAAATGTTTAACAAAATACTGTATGATAAAATGAAGAAATGAAGAAAAGCTATGTACAAATATATTGTATAAAGCCAGTTCAAGTACAATAAAAACCAAATTGTATGTATTTTATGATTCAAACAACTTTGTACAAGTTGTTTTCTGCAAACTTCAAATTGATAATGTATGAGCTTTAAGTTGTAAATTATGCTGTCGTTTGCACTTTTACTTTTTTCTAGATGTGAAGAAATGAAGTTGGTTTTGGAAACATGAAGTCCTACCACATATGTGCATCATTCATAATGCATCCTGCACCACATATTAATTTTTATGTTGCATCACTGACCCAATCTGTAATGCTTAATAATCACCTGACCAGCTGTGGATGAAAGTTTAATTCTTTATACATTCTTTGAGTGCCCGAAGTAGTCAAAAAAATAGCCACCATTCGGCAGAGACAGTTTTCCATTAGCTGAATTAATTAGTAAATACATCTAATGGCCATAGTCTTGGAGGCACTTAAAGGAGTTTGCATGCTGATGTGAGAGAATCTTCATCAGTGAAGACAGCATCTGTACAGAAAAGCATAGGATTCATTAAAATTCTCATCAGGTCATTACTTTTGAATAGCATTATAGGAAATACTATTGCATTGACACTTTCACTGACCTGAAAAATTACTCATACTTGCTAAACGTCTTAACATTTTGTGACATTATAACCATAAAGTATGATGTATTTTATTGTGGTAGACCAAAAAAGTGCTTAGTAAAGTGGAATTAAAATGATGCATGATTTTTGAAAAGTGTGGCATGATTTTGTATTCCGCCCTGCGGAGTTAAAACTTTGAGGAAAAGCCTTTTGATGTAATTACAGCTGTAAGTCTTATGGATTTTGCACATCTAGCTCAGTGAGGCTGGATGGAGAGGGTGTGTGAGCAGCAATTTTTAAGCGTTGCCAACAGGTTCTCAGATTTAGGTCTGGCCTTTGACTGGGCCATTCCAATACATAAATATGCTTTGATCTGAACCATTTCCATTTAGTCAAGTTAAGTTTATTTACATAGCACTTTTCAGCAACAAGGCACTCAAGGTGCTGTAGGTACATGAGGAAAAGCATTACAATGATACAGAAAATCAAACAACAGAAAAATAAATCAAATGACATTAATAATCTTTGGAGGTTTACTGGTAAGAGCTGGTTCTAATCCAATCTTTCTAATAGAGGTAATTAGCTCATTAAGTCCTGTGGTAGGGAATTCCTCCTGTGCTAGAAGAAAAATTATAATATTAATCATTAAGGTCCCTGGTATGAAGCAGTTGTGGTCCCATCATTCAAATGATAACAGTCATGGGACTCACTGAAGTCTAAGTTTAGCTCTGGCTGTGACTTTAGGGTCATTTTTCTCCACCAATCTTCCAATCAATTGAAAACAAATATCCACATAATCCACAGTGCTTCACCATGATGATGATGAAGGGGACTGAATACCAACGCATTCCACACTTTTCACTTTGGCATGAAATGCACTTACATAGAAAGGTGATACTGGAGCGTTATTAGCAATATATCTTTGTATGCCATAGCAATGCAAGGCAGATAGGCAGATAAAGTGTGACAAGGGTATAAAGGTCAGCAGCTTCCATTGTACAGGTGTATAACTTGCACCGGAGACAACAGCTTGCCTTTAGAGAAATGTCACAATAATATGATCATATTTAGATGTCAAAATGAAGGCTTAACTCAGACAATCTGTTGTCAAACCTCAGTAAAAATTGTTTTAGTGACAGAGGTCTGTCTACACAACATTACACAAGGACATGAAAAAGGATAAATTCCACGATCCCATCCCCACAACAGTGTATCTCCAACACAGGTCAGTTAATAAATAAGGACGGTAGGTCAACACTGTCTGGATGCTGCTGCTAACCACATTGTGGCTTCATGTGGATCCACTTAGTGCTTCGGGCGGTGTTTTCTCAACTTGACTCAAGAGCTTATTTCCACTTAAAAATCAACATCAAATGCCCTCTAAAGCAGTTTCTCTCTAATATAAATGCACTCTTGTGTTCTGAAGTTTGTCTACTACCTGGTGACTCATCAAACTATAATGCCAAATGAAAGAATGAGGTAAGCCCCACCGTAAGCTTTGGAAAATTGTCCAGGAGAAGAACATATGATCTTAATGACTGAATAAGAAAGGTTCAGATACTTTAGGAAAAAATAAACTTTTTCTGTACAGGCAACTTTTCTGGGGCTTATTGCCTCGATATAACTTTGACTGTAAATGAAAACAGATACTGGGATTCCTCAAGACTTGCTTTGATTTCTTCACAAAAGGCTTTGGTTCCAAAAACTGGTAGCTCTGCTCTTAAAAGCAGTTTTTGAGTAAAAAGAGCTTCAGACTCGCCAACCCGCACACTAATCACAAAACAGCTTCCCATGACACCACTTGTTGTGAGTATAAACAAGGCATCTTTTAATGACTTTGCTGAAAAACACAAACCTGCTCTGAGAGTCCTCATAAAAGAAGCTACTGATTGATGTTTACCATTCTCTTTTAAGGTAGTGGTGCAGACATTCCAGTGTAATCTGCATCTGTGACCGGCTTTCAGGAGAACATATGCAGAAACAAGCATGGTTGACACTGATGCCCTGATGCCTAAATGTATGAATATATATATATATACATACATACATACATATTTTTTAATATCACGTTTTGCAGAGCATATAAAGAATGGGTAGAGTCAGGATATTAAATTCTATACTTAGAACTACACATGTGGCAAATAAAGTAAAAAACAACAGGAGAAAAACTATGAGCTTCAGTGCAGAGAATTGGTGAATAAACTATGTTATTCATAGTCCGACACATTGAGTAAACACTGACCCCTTGTGGTTGAAATATGACACGATATATTGTTAAATATACTGTTAGAGAAACAGCAATAGAGGACTCACAAAATATGGTATTTAATTCATTCCAGCCTCGAACATTTTTTTCCTAGAAAAACGCATCGTACGCTCTGACAAAAAAGATTCTACATGTGGCTACATTTTCATTACAGTAATTTATTTATTTGTTGTGTTAAATCCTGCTTTTGAATGTTTTTTTTTTTTACTTTATGTGATAGATCAACCAAAAGTAGTAAATGACTGTGAAGTGGAAGGAAAGGGATCCAATATTTCCAAGTTTTTATTACAAACAAAATCTGAAAACTGACGTGTTTTTATTCAACCCCTTTACTCTAAAACCCCTTAATATAATCCAGTGAGCTGTCCTGTGTTGATGTGGAGTTGGACATGAATGCAGACATTAGGATGGCAGTCTCATCAAAAAGGACATTTATTGAATAAAAGTTGCAGGAACTCAGAATGTAACAGACAGAACAACAACAAGCAACACAAGATGAACAACAGCAGGACTGGTAAACAGAAGAATCTGAAGAGGAGCAACCACAATTGTCTTCTAATGCAACTTCTTTGGCTTCCAGTTCATTATCGAGAGCATTTCAAGATCCTAGTATTGACTTGGAGAGTGTTGCTTGGACAGGCACCAGTCTACATATCTGATCTATTACATCCCAACACCCCTACTAGGGTCCTGAGGTCCTTTGAGAACCTGCTGATTGTCCCCCATACAAAATTAAAAATAAAACAAGACAGAGCGTTTTCTTTTGTTGCTCCAAAACTGGAACTTCCTTTCTTTGACTCTGAGATCAGCAGAGCCAGTGGTTTCCTTTAAAGGCCAGCTAAAAATTTATTTTTCTACATCTAAAAATGTAATTTTATCTTATGTGTTTCTGTTTTGTTGAAGAATTTGTGATTTTTATCTGAACAGGTCCTATATAAATGAAGTTTTACTTACTTACTTTAGAGGTAATCTGATTTGTAAGCAGAGTCCAAAGAGTCCTAGAAATAAGGATTTATTGATTGCTAGCTTGATTGATTGTTCAGTTGATTTATCGAACAATTGGTTAATTGATTGGTTTCAGTAGTAAAGATTGCTGTGTTTCAGCCTTAACAGCACTCTGGAGTCTGATCCAGCACTTCCTATTTCCTTTTCTGCTAGTCCTGCAGGGTAAAAATATACAGTAAAAATTTTACTAACATATTTTCTCATACATTCTATTTTATATTTTGTAATCTCAACATTTTTTAAGTTTGGACTGGAGTGAACATTTTGAAGGCGTTTGACTTTCAAACTATGCTCTTATGTGACCAGCAGGTGGTGGTAGAGTATCAAAAAGTATGTCCTTACCTCAGTAGTTTTGCCTCTCTTAATCCTGCAAAAAGCACTTTAATATCACTGATAAAGGGTTTCAAATCTTAGTTCTCTAGCGGATTTATGTTGTTTTTGTATCCTCTGGGAGTTTCAGAACAGTAATGTGTTCAAACCTTTCCAAACTCAGCTTTACTTCTGGAGCAGTTCGCGGTTTAATAGATGGAGATATGTATATGGCAAAAGCAAGTGCACATAACATCCAGCCTTCCAACTCTCAAACCCAGGCTCTCGTGTGCTCCTTCACAAACATCCTACAATGAAACAGCTGGCCTTTAACAGTATCACTTTCATCTTTTGATGTACCATGACTACATCAAAACCTCTGAAACCACAAGATGTGGCAGCTATCTTGCAGCCAGCAGTTTGGCAGTATAGAAGCTTTTGGCACTTTGCCTGACAGGGCGTTATGGACTGGCCAATACTATTAAAAGGAAATAACGCTTTAACTTTTTTGACTGAGACGGAGTGAGGTCATTTTTAGGTATTATGTTCCACCTCTACACAGTGTCCATTTCTGAACAGCTGCGTGTGATGTGTGGGGCACTGCAGCTTTGGTCCAATGCTGACCACCTTTTTAGAGAGGAGATCCGGGGCTGCACTGACGGAGCCTGGCACAGCGGTATGAAGGGGAGGGGGTTAGAGTTGGATCCCTGGGGTGTGCCAGTAGCTTTCGTGCACATGTGGTGTGGTAAAAAATTTTTGATGCATGAACGTGAAACTCTGGCATTAATCTTTTTAAATATATTCTAGCTTATTTAAAGTCACATTGAATGGTCATTTGTTGCACATTTTAAAGTTCTCCCACCAAATAAGTCATAAAAGCCTGCTTACAGTCACTTAGGACATGTGCACATAATGACCAGTGGCAGTGTTTTTGTTCGAGAAAATACTTTCCCATTGTAAAACGTTAGGCTGTTAAGCAGCCTGGAAAATGTTGCCCCATGTCAGCATAGTTAGACTGACAGAGGCAAAGGCCAGACACAGCTACAGCTCGGAGCTCTGGCTGCTCCATTGTGTGCAAACCCAGCAGGCAGAGCTCTCTGTAACACTAAGGGGTGGGGGTAATTATTTCTAACAGCTTAACACTTCAACCGACTGAGCTCTCTGGATATTTTTACATTGGATCGGTTAAACCTACATAATGTCCCTTTTGTTTAAGCAAGTCCCACTTAAAAATAGCTTTCGGGTGACCGCGTGTACAGTAAATGTCACACGATGCCTTGGACAGACAGGTCAAACAAGTAAATTTAACATAGTTTTCCTTAGCATGTTGGGTGGTGTGCTGCAGGGTGAAAAAGTTGTGACATCCCGGATGTGTTCAGTGTAAAAAGATTTCTAGAAATTTAAAGTAGCATGAGACGATTCTTGTCAATATAGCTAAAAAAAAAAGTATCTATTTTCCACATACAACTGTTCAGCAGATCCAGACTGTTTTTTTTATTTCCAAGCTAAAGAATGAATGTCTGAAAAAGTAATCAAACATCTCTGTGTTAAAGAAAGTCTACCTCAATAAAATGATGCAAATATAATGCTTTGCTGGATTATTTATTCCTATTAACTATCATGTTACAGCTACAAACCTCAATGTACCTTTTATTGTAATTTTATGTTACAGATCAACACAAACTAGCTTGGCATACATTTTTATTCACCCAATTTCTGTGATACCCCAAAAATAGGATCCAGTGCAACTAATTATCTTCAGAAGTTACCCAATTAGTTTTAATCAAAGAAGCAACCAAGAGGCCCAAAGGACGTCTGACGGAACAGCAGTGATCCACACCTCGGATAAAGGATGCATTTATAAGAAAACTGATAATTGTGCACTCTACAATCTGACCTTTATGGAAGAAGGGCAAGAAGAAAGCTATTTCTGAAATAAATCTATAGGAAGCCCTGTTTAATGTTTGCCACAAGCTAGTAGGGCAAGCAGCAAAAATGTGGAGGAAGGTGCTCTGGTCCAAAACTAACATGACATATTACACACCATCCCCATTATGATACATGGTGGTGGGAGCATCATGCTGTAGAGATGCTTTTGTTAAGAAGGGCAGGCAAACTAGAAATAGTTGACGGGAAGACAGTTGTAGATAAATACAGCGCAATCTCAGAGGAAACTTTGTCAGAGGCTGCAAAAATGTTAAACTTAGACAGAAAATCACCATTTAGCTGGACAACAACCCCTAACACATGGTCGGAGCTAGGATGGAGTGGTTTAGATCAAAATATATATTCATGTGTTAGAATGGCCCTATAAAGGCCCAGACATAAATCCAATTGGGAACACCTCATAACAATTGCTGTTCACAGACCTTCTCCATCCTATGTGACTGAGCTTAAACTATTTTGCAAAGAAAAATGGGCAAATAATTCAGTCTCTAGATGTGAAGAGCAGACAGAGACATACTCTAAAAGAATTGGTGCTGTAATTGCAGTGAAAGTGCTGTGTCTTTAATATGTTATGTTTACAGCCTTAACTTTATTATTTACCTCATTTATACATGAAATGCATGTTACTGGACAAGTCTGTGTAAAACAGTATATGAGAATTTTGTTTTTTTGGTCTGTAGCTCTAAATTAATGTATTGTGAAGCTTTGTAATGTATTGAAGAAGGAAAATATCTTAACTTATTTATTCTTAAAAAGACAAGCAAGAAAGAGTGTATCACTGTAACAGTGCTAGACAAGACCAATTGCAAGTCACTTGTGTCCTGTTTTGCACTGACCCGTAACCCTACGCTTACAGGGTTAACTCACATCCATCAGTCCTCTATCGCTCCTCAGCTCCCAAACATTATATATATATATATATATATATATGTATGTATGTATCTCCCTCTCTCCCTCTCACTCTATGTATATATATATATATTGACAGGACAGTGGTTATCAATCATACTGTCTTGGCTTAAGTGTTTGATAATGTTTAAAACTCCCCTTTAAAGGTAGTCATCCATCTAAAGGCCCTTAAATCCCCACCAATGACCTTCAAACATTTTCGAATCTTGCCAAGAATTCTCAGCTGAATTTTGTCTGGACGTCTCTAATACTAATAAGTGTCCTGTCTCCCACCTGCACTGTAGCTCTTTGCAGCTCTTCCAGAGTTAACATGGGCCTATTTGCTGCTTGTCCTATTATTGCCTTTGCTCAGCCTGTCCCTATACTGTCCGTATCGGTTCAGGTGGAACGCCTCAGTAGATTTCTACCTAACCCTGCTTAAAACTTCTCCACAGCTATATCCCTGACCTACATCTTGGTCTTCATGATGCTGTTTTGTCACTGATGTTCTCTAAAAAACACTTCTGAGGCCTTCACAGTACAGCTGTGTTTATTCTGAATCTAATAGCGGACTCTATTAAATGACTTTTGAGAGCAGTTTGACATTATTTAAGAATATCAAATTGAAGGGGGCTACAAATGCATGCAATAATCTTCGGATCAGTACAGTTAAAAAACATAAGAACATCTACTATATCTAGATGATTTAATTCTACTTCATTATTACGCATTACTTCGTACTCGTACTCGTACTTCGTGTTAGTCATTATTGTAAAATCTGAAAAAAAAACATGTTAAACATGTGTGCAGAAGTCTGTGTGTTTCTCTGTTTGATTATGTGTGTGGTGCAAACACACTCCTCTCACTCAAACATAGCACATTCACCCGCACATTTGCACAATGAGTCTATTAGCATGGCTAGAGGCGCACTCACAGTAGTCCGTCTCCTGATGGGGGCCACTCAAACGCAGACAAAGCCACTTCACTGGAGCTATAAAAGAGCTAATGACAAGCTTTTAAACTCTCTACTTGCTATTCTGAAGAACTTTATATTTTACAACATCCAAATGCATTTATTACCTTTAAATTATGTTTGAGCTTAAAGTGTTTAGACAGCTTTTCTCTTTTATGCACATAATGTCCAAACATATGAAGCAGAATTCATTTAAAAGGAACGATCTTCCAAATTTGAACCACAACTACCGCCCCCTACCCCCATCCTCACAATAAGGGTTTAAGATCCATCAATCACTCAGCAAAACGAGCTGTAGAGCTTTTTTTATAACATTTCTCAGTTCAAAGCAGACCGTCTGCGAATCAGCTGCAAATGCATCATCTGAACTGCGGAGAAAAGCAGCAGTTAAACTGATCCAACAGTGTTCATGTTTACACTATAACAAATGTGTCCTCTAGAGAGATGAAATGGGTCCAAACCCATCATTTCAACCACTGATGTTCTGTATACCTGAAAAATAGTCATGTCTGGTTGAGAGTTTAGAGTGGAGTTGTGTAAACAGACATAGATTAAATAAAAATTCCGTGTGGGACATGGATCAAGGGCCCCAATGAAATAAGTCTTGTGAAGGGAGCACGTAAAGAAAAATTGGCAAAGAGGTTAAAAATATGTAGCAAGTTATTTTCTTCCTCCTTTTCCAAAAATGGTGAGTTCTTCAAGTCGAACCTATTCAGACTCACAGATTAACTGCTGCCTCTTCTGAAACAAATTCTGAAAGCCAAACAATGTTCCGGTACTTGGGTCTTGACTGGTCTTGAGACCAAGACTGACCAAGTCTAGTATTGTGAACACATTTTAGAACCCTTTATCTTGTGTCAGCCTCAATTACATTTTTACTCTTGGATGTCTTGGATATATAAAAGTCAAGACCACAGATGCAAAATAATTTTTTACTGAACCTTATTGTAAACTATTGTAAAAGTTTTTGATTTTAAATATTTCAAACTTAAATGCTGTTTGTACATCAGGAAGGCCGAGAGAGAGAACACTGTGAGTTAAGCCCTGCACCTCTACCTGACACCTCCTCTCACACTGCCTGTAGTCAATGTAAAGTTAGTTGGATATATGGGCTATTCAGAGTTGTCTGGTTTCTCTGTTTAGCTTTTACTAGATTGTCAGATATATTGGATTACTGGCATGCGTTAGAGGGTCTCCTTACAGGGATTGGACAATGAAACTGAAACACCTGGTTTCAGACCACAATAATTTATTAGTATGGTGTAGGGCCTCCTTTTGCGGCCAATACAGCATCAATTCGTCTTGGGAATGACATATACAAGTCCTGCACAGTGGTCAGAGGGATTTTAAGCCATTCTTCTTGCAGGATAGTGGCCAGGTCACTACGTGATACTGGTGGAGGAAAACGTTTCCTGACTCGCTCCTCCAAAACACCCCAAAGTGGCTCAATAATATTTAGATCTGGTGACTGTGCAGGCCATGGGAGATGTTCAACTTCACTTTCATGTTCATCAAACCAATCTTTCACCAGTCTTGCTGTGTGTATCGGTGCATTGTCATCCTGATACACGGCACCGCCTTCAGGATACAATATTTGAACCATTGGATGCACATGGTCCTCAAGAATGGTTCGGTAGTCCTTGGCAGTGACGTGCCCATCTAGCACAAGTATTGGGCCAAGGGAATGCCATGATATTGCAGCCCAAACCATCACTGATCCACCCCCATGCTTCACTCTGGCCATACAACAGTCTGGGTGGTACGCTTCTTTGGGGCTTCTCCACACCGTAACTCTCTTGGATGTGGGGAAAACAGTAAAGGTGGACTCATCAGAGAACAACACATGTTTCACATTGTCCACAGCCCAAGATTTGTGCTCCTTGCACCATTGAAACTGATGTTTGGCAGAGGCATGAGTGACCAAAGGTTTGGCTATAGCAGCCCGGCCGTGTATATTGACCATGTGGAGCTCCCGACGGACAGTTCTGGTGGAAACAGGAGAGTTGAGGTGCACATTTAATTCTGCTGTGATTTGGGCAGCCGTGGTTTTATGATTTTTGGATACAATCCTGGTTAGCACCCGAACATCCCTTTCAGACAGCTTCCTCTTGCGTCCACAGTTAATCCTGTTGGATGTGGTTCGTCCTTCTTGGTGGTATGCTGACATTACCCTGGATACCGTGGCTCTTGATACATCACAAAGACTTGCTGTCTTGGTCACTGATGCGCCAGCAAGACGTGCACCAACAATTTGTCCTCTTTTGAACACTGGTATGTCACCCATAATGTTGTGTGCATTTCGATATTTTGAGCAAAACTGTGCTCTTACCCTGCTAATTGAACCTTCACACTCTGCTCTTACTGGTACAATGTGCAATCAATGAAGACTGGCTACCAGGCTGGTCCAATTTAGCCATGAAACCTCCCATACTAAAATGACAGGTGTTTCAGTTTAATTGTCCAACCCCTGTACATACAAGTTTGGGCTCACCTAAATGTTGTCAAAGTGCACTGAAAAAGGTTGTGTACCAGAACAAACAGTTAGTTTCGAGGTCTTTATGATGTTATTATGTTTAACAAGTTGCCACAGGAAGATTTTCTGTAAACATTTACAGCACCAACTACACTGTTATGATTATAGCAGTGGTCTTGTAAATGGTCTCGATTTGGTTTGGTCTTGGATTTAGTCTTTGACTTGTTCTCGCTTCACTAAAAGTCACGATCTTGGTATTGTCTGGTCTTGGTCTTAACCGAATCTCAAGTTAGGTGGTCTTTACTATAACCCTACCATCTATGTAACCTTGACTTTAATTTTGTAATACTGCAAAACAGGCATTATGCCACCTTAATAAATGAATAATCATCAAGAGCTTAAAAAAATATACATGAGCCTCTGTTTACTGATGTTGCACATATAATGGCACCTAATTTGTCATTGTAGGAAAATATCTTATGTGGTGCGATTGACAGCAGGATTAAATCAGTTTTAGCGCTCCATCTGGTGCGGGAACCATACGGCATGCTCTGCCCAGCTGCTTATGACACATTTTTTGGCACAAAGTGAAGCTTCGGCAGCCACTTTGACCAGACTGTCTGTTGGTTGCCATAAGGATGAGACTCGTGTTGGATTAATTGGACCAGAACACTCGTTAGACACAGAATTTGCTATATTCCTAATTGGAAAGTCATGTTACAGTGTTCACCTTTGTCAACTCATTTAAAGCCTGCAGCCAACAAGGACTGTTTATAATGTTGCTGCATAAGCACAATACAAACTGTATGAAATGCTTATCATACACAGCTTTAATTTGTGTTTACTTTGTCCATGTTATTTTCTTTGCCACGTGGGTTTCCATAGCAGCATTAGATAACATGTCCAAATGCTGTATCATGGTCAAATGTATTTTGATCATATAATACTTCTGAGGCGGTTTTCCAAAAGGGAGGCCACACAGAGAGGTTGTCGGAGTGTGATATTGATGCTTTATTTGATAAGCATGTCATAGTCAAAGCAAAACCTTGTATTGTTGGGCCTCTGTTTCACTTTTACACCTCTCTCATCTTGAGCTATTGTTGACATACATACTGTTATCCCGACATGAGAACACACAAAATAAGGCTGAAGGGATCCTCTTCTGTTGTTGCCATGTCTGGTCACTGCAAAGATGTGTAAATGTAATGTGTAATGTTAAGAAATCTCTGCGTTTTAACAAAGATACTTTTGATACAATTGTTGGCACCCCTGCAGACAGTCATTTGCACAAATTGGACAGGACTTAGTTTTCACCTGTCCTGAACTCTTAATAATTTATGTACAAGACTTTCAGACCAGCATTCTTACATGTGAACAAACAGTCTCTCCTAAAGCAGGTATGGATAAACGTGTAGGAACATTAACACTTATACATTAAACGAGAAAATAATCAACAAGCCAGCTATTTTATCTTTTAAACATTGGTTGAGTGAACAAATGGCTTCTGATTGCATATGCTAGCACATGGAGCTATTTTGTTAGCTCCATAACTATTGATGAAAAACTATGAATGAGCTAAAAGGTTCTCAGACATACTTACAAGGGATTTTAGGTTTGATTTGAAGGTGATTAGGCCTCATCATATGTAACTCAAAGCAGATGTGGAACTTCTTCAGAACTTTCACGCCATGTATCACTTGGGCTCTAGTGTCATCATCAGGACAAATCCATGAGTCTTAACTTGACTTGTGTTCGTAAATACAGGTACTTGTCAAGCCTAATTGCTGGTGGCCAAAAGACATAGGCCTTCATGTCGCATCATATTTATACCTTAGGGAAACAACAAATCAAGAAGTACTTTTTAAGAAATCCAACAAACTCTTATCATTTTATCTAAGTAAATATAAATGAAAAAAAAAAAAAAAAAACTCAGCTACACTTATACAGATTCTTAGAGGTACCAACAATTGTGCCACAGGTAATTCTGTAAAAGACAACAAGGGGTTTTATCTGGAGTATATACTCAAATCAAAAGCTGGTTTCTTTCATAATTCTTCAACGTGAGATTATGCTACTATGAATTTATTTTAATGCTCTTTTGCACATCTGTACCAGGGGTGCCAACAATTTTTTCTGTTTGTAGCTTTCAGGGGGATTCATCTTGAATGCTAATGTCCTGTATATCAAAGCATAAAAAAGAATAAAGTTAGCAAAACATGCATCATAACCAGCAGGGAGCTTACTTTACTTCTTTCATTACCAGGCTGTAATGTTGGCACACAAACACTATCTACACAAGAGTGCAGGGTAAATGTTTGATCTTTGCATGAATGCCAAGCAAAATGCTTATTAGAGCAGTAGGTGGAATTTTTTCCCCATCTGATTTATATCAGGTGCAAGACCATAGCTGGGTAATTTGTCCGATAGAAGCATTTTTATTACAGAGCTCAGATTGCGGCAGAAATGATAGGTCTTCTTTAAAGCAGTTGTGGCCTGAAGTTTCCTCTTTTCTTGTGTCTTCAGCTGATTATCCTAGAACGTTTTTTAGATGTATCTGGAATTTGTGACAACAAATGACAAAGAAAAAAGTCTGAGATTCACCAGTTGAATGACAGCAAATATACAAGGTTAAGCAAACAGCCCTGCAAAATGATCTTTTACCATCCACCATTTGTAACATGACTAAAACACATGTTTTCTTTTGCATTTAAAATGAAAGATTAACTTATTTTACTACAAATGGTTGTGTAATTTGATTTACATATGTTCAAAGGGATAAAGTTGTTCATAATTGCTGGCACAAGGCCTATATTTCAGTCCCGCATGCTCATATACACAAAAATAGATGTAATCAGACACAGGGTTCCAACATTATTGTTCTAACAATAAGAGAATAATGTTGTCAAGATGTGGAAAGACATTTCTTTTTTTTTTTTTTACCCTGTCCTGTCCGGCAGAGTAGCGCTCAGAATTGTTGTCTGAGTGCCAAGAAATTGCCCAACAGATTTACTTTCACAAGCGGAGCACCACAGCTAATGCTTTAAAGCTCTGCTTGATATTTATAAAATAATTTTTATTATAAACCTCTTTGGGAATATTTCAATTGTTTCGGACACGGAGACTGTAATGAAAAGGAAAAAGAAGCTTGAAAAAGAGAGAGATGGGGCAAAAGGGAAACAGGGGAGAAAAGGAGGAAAGAGTGGAGGAGAGAAAGAAGGATGAAAAGAATACAAGATTACACCCTGCTTGCTTATACACCTGCAGCTGTTTTTTCTTTTTAACAAAATAGTACACGGTACTTATGAATGTAAAATGTATTTAGTGAGAGGTGCAGCCCAATATAGAACATCTGTGTATCTGTCAATACCTGAAACTTACCACCTGTGAATATGAGTGTTGACACACTTTTGTATACAAGGTTTCTCCACAAAAATATGCAATAGCGAGTTTGAGGACCCACAGACCTGCCCCATGGTCCCTGGACGGAAATTGATTAGATCTGAGCCACAGACATCCAAATGGCCCCCAAAGCACAGGAACCCCAGGAGAACCACCGCCAGGACTACCGCAACCCCCCCAGAGAAGAGCAATGGAGAGTCCCAGGGGAACTACCCAACAGCGACAGTGCAGAAGCCCCAGGGAGCCGCAGCGACGAGCCCACAGGCCCTGCCGGCAGCAATCCATGGCCTAGCAGATGCCAGCCATGGACCCAGAGACCCAAGACCCCGGGACACACCACCCCCCAAGCAGAGGCCCGACATAGTCCAGGGGGCCAGGCCCCGGCAAGCAGCCACCAGGAGTGAGCCCGCACACACCAAAGCACCCAGCCCCGGACACCGAGAACCACAAGTACACCAGAGGGCAGAGACTCCAACCACCGGCAGGTAGTGTGGCAGGGAGGAAATAGGCACCCCATAATATGGGGGTCCTAAGCTAATCCAGGAGAGGGAGCAGTCCAAGACCCAACCTGTCACAAAAAACAAAACAAAAACAGGCACATACAATCACAATCACCCACTGCCACTCTCATGCATACACATAAAATCACTCGCATCCATCGTAAAAACAAACAACAATGGACGTCATACAATCAGTCACACTCCCCATGCATACTCTATACTCCCAATTCCAGGCACCGGTATCCCCTAGGGGCAACCAGCCCCCGGAGCCAGGAGGTGGTCCCCTTCCCTCCTGGGGAAGAGACAGGCAGACAGCGCCGGTACCGCCCAGACCCGGGTAACCCCGGCCCGGCCCCCATCCCCCTGCCCCGAACCCAGTCCCCAACAACCCCCATCCACCTCCGGAGAGGGGGCTATGTACAAAAGAGGGGTCCACATGGCTCAAATCAGCCTGCCAACCGGAGCCGCCCCAGGACGGAGCAGTCCCGACACCCCAATGAGCTCCGATCCCAACCCCATGAGTGTCCCACCCCCAGTGAACCCCAACATGAACCTCCCCACAGGGCCACCCCCAACAAGGACACCAATATCGAACACATGCCCCTGAACCCAAACACCACGAATCCCCTCCCCCACAGGGGCACACCACCACAGGTCAACTCCAAAGCCGAGATGCCAATGAAGCCACACCCACACAGCGCAAGCTCCACACACAGCCCCACTCTAAGCACCCCCGCTGCACCCCGCTCCCCCACCACACAGCGCGCCGCAATGGCAAGGCAAGGGCCCCACGCAACGCCACCCCCGCCCGCTGGTGCAACAGGGCAGACCCCACCGAGCACCGCACCCACAACAGGACCCCCGACACCGCACCATGACGGGACAAACTCACCCACCAAGAGGTCCCCGGCCAGCGGCAGGCACCCAGGACGAGTGTCCCCCACCACGCCCCCCTCAGCCACAAAAAACACTACATCACTGCCACTGCAACGACCGCCCAGGGAGAAACACTATCCAGCTCACCTCCACCATTGCCGCCCAGCCGATCCAAACACCGGTGACCCCACATTTTAAACTGAACTGCTTGGCTGCTTGTTTAACACAAAGATTTAGGGATTAGGGTTGTTAGTAAACAATATGATACATTTTTATCTAAATGCCTGGAGAATTGTTTTGTTACATGCTCCATATGTCATGTAAGATTCATATGGAATTAAAACAATAAAATGATAAGAAATTACATATTACTTTAAACCTATATCTGCTACAGGTATGATTAAGTTTTGATTACCAGTGGAAAGTTTGGGGAATTGTTATCTGTTTTTTTTAACACCTGGTCAATTACGCGAATATTGGTGAAAATCAAGACAATTCTCCATTTGACAGCATTTAAGGACACATACACTTACTGAACTGCTATGTTCTTAAGGCCTGAAAGTAGAACTCAATGCCAGAGGCCACACCAACATTTATGTGGAGGTTTAATGTCAGAGGAGTCAGAAGGAAAAAAAATGCCTGTGATTTGATAACTTGATAAAACATTTTTAATTTTCTTAGGAAACTATGACCATTGCATCCCAAAAAAAGCCGTAATGTCCTAGATGAGTTCCAAATCTGTCCCAAGGTTTTGAGAACCAAGTTGGAACATTCAACTAAAATCCATTAAACAAGTCCATATTGCATTTACTGCAATGGAAAAACACTGTGCAGAGTACAAGTGGAGGGAGAAAAAGTAACACGAGTTGGTACAAATGATGAAAAATTCAGAAACACCATTTTTTATTCATTGCTGGGAAGTGCTCGGTTAACAAATGTCTTATTCCACCCAGAATGACTGTTAAAGATAGTAACTGTAATCAAAATGCCACTTAAAGTCAATATGCCACTGAACTTCTACTGTAATTGCCCACATTGTTCTTGCAATAAATTGGAAGATCGTGGCTTGAGCTAATTTGGTGCAGTGTGCAAGTTAAGTCTGTGAAAAAATATTACTTAGGTCACAGAACACAGAGTCCACTCAAGAATGCTGATAGTTCATGACAATAATGTCTGTTTTTGGTCAAATCTGATAAAAAATGGCATAGTACTGGCTGACTTCTGATGTTCTGATTTGTACTCACCCCAGACTTGGCAGCCAAGGACAATAAGAGGACTTTAATAAGAATGCTCAGACATAAGTAGAATTAGTTTCCATGGGTAATTGACCTCTTTTCTGGACACACACAAGCCAACATCAAAAGGGTTTTTCTCCATGCTCCAAAAGCAACTGATTAAACACATTTCAGAAGTATTTCCCTTCCACTTCCTGGATAGATATGGCATCCCCATATGAGATGTGTTTCATTAAGTTGTAAAATAAAATTCTAGTCCAGTGTGCAGTATGCGTGAGAGTACAGTATGGCTGTGTGTGTTACCTTATATTTCTGTCTCTAACACATGGTTTTAGGAAGAGATATCATTTCAAACAGCAGTTTTTTCTTAAGAAACACTGAGACTTAGATGAAGTAGCAGGGAAAAAAAGAAGATTGTCTTACCAGCTTACTGCCAAATCCCAGCTGGCTGGAACAGAAATTTCAGCATGTAAAACAGAGCAGAAGTGGAGCAGGACCTGACAAAAGATGACATTGGTTTGTAAGTTTTGGGTGATGACGCTCAGGGGGATCCCATTATGTAGCTGTCACACAGCATTAGGCAAGACAGCAAACACTTTCAAGTGTGGATTACCATTCACCCTTTGGAGATAATAGATATTTGTCTTGGCAAATCCATTTCTCTATTGATTTTTTTTTCTCCTTTTAATAACTTCTTGCAAGCAAGCAAATTTTATGTACATAAATGCTGACACATGGGAGGCTGGAACAACGGGATGGGTTTAAGACAGATAAGCTTCTTAATGTACTTGTCCATGCACGTACAAGATCTCTTTTGACATCTTTATTTATTTCAAAGACAATATGTGTAAAACATTGGTAAAAGAAACACAAATACTATCATAATAGAGGTAGGTATAGGAAAAACCACCTACTCAAGCAGATGTGGGTCAAATTATTATATTTCTGTCTGTGGTAGTAGATCTGTTTGCCTGCCTTTGTTATATTTTAGGCAACCTATTGTTGTGTCAGAACGGTAGGTTTTTGGTTTGTGCACATCTTTACTTGTACTAATATTGGTGGAGGGTGCTTTAAAGCTATCAGATCACTATTACTTTCTTAACAGTTTTAATTCCCAATTTGCAAAATTTTGAATATCTAAGTGTATCCAAATATTGAATATCCAAATGTCTGAGTAACCATTTATAGGATTAATTTCAGAAAATACTAGATCTTTAACAGAATTTAGTTTCTGTTAAGGTTAATTACAGTATAATAACAGAATACCATACAGAGCTTTGCAAGATTATTCCTACCACTTGAACTTTTTCACATTTTATTTTATAATAAAATTTGAATTTTATATGACAGACCAACAACAATCAGTGGGCAGTGAAAAGAAAGACACATGGCTTTCTTTTTTTACTAATAAAAATCTGAGAAATTTGTTGATTTGTTTTCCACATCATTTACTTATATACCCCTAATAATGTCCAGTTTAAGAAGTCTTGATGCGAAAAGCCAAGAAGAAAGCTGCTGTTGAAAGAAATTACTAAGAAGTTCAAGTTAAAGTTTGTCACAAGTCAAATACATGGAAGAAGGTGCTCTGCTCAGATGACACTAAAATTTTACTTTTTACATACAAAACACTGTGGAACAACTAGTACTGCACATTTTCATTAGTGAAAAATGTAGATAACAATGTAGATAACCATTACACACTATTTTGTGTTGGTCTATCACATAAAACCCTAATAAAATAAAATGGTGATTGTCACTATGAACACTATGAACACTAGCAGGACATGGCATTTTGTAAGCAAAAAATAAATATGCCAGTCTCTAGTTCTGGCTCCCAGGCAAGAAGCGCAAATAGATGACTATGTCCATGTGGTTCTACATTGCAGTTGTAAAGATGTTAATCTGAATTTCATAATGTGCAAAAAATGTACATTTAAAGGTTCTACTACACTGAAGTAAAAGCTAACAAAAATCGTCTTGATAAGTAAAGCCAGATGTTTACAGTTAAGCAACAAAGGCTGCCAAGTTGCCCAGCTGCCCACTGCATGGTCGTCTTTTTATCAGTGCCTCATGAATGTGCTGCACACGCAAGGTTTAAACAAAGAAGAATACCTCAGAAATGTCTGTTTTTACGAGTTAAACTGACATGGCATATGTTCACACAGTGTTTCTTTTTTTTTTTTTTATAAATTTTGCAACTGTAAAAAAAAAAAAAATGTCTACGTCCCATTTTCTACATATTTTATATATATTCAAAACATTACAATATCATTAAAGTGTAAATTTATTTCCATTACTCAATTCACTGAGTGAAACACGTATATTATTACATACAGACTAAGGTTTCAAGCCTATAATTAAAGCTGCAAGCAGCCTTGAAGGCCCTCGCACCTCAGCGCAACTCGGCCTGTGCAGCGACCACGAGAGCCTGGCATCGCCTCCTACATGCCACACACGATGACACCGCTTCACTTCAAGACGTCGCCAGTAGGTGGCACTGTGAGCAACATGTGATATGATCTTCGGTCATGCAGAGTTTTGGTCTGGCAAAAAGCATTAAAAATTTGGAGTAAATCGGACCTTCCAGATGGAAGCTGCACTCGTTTGTTAATGAGCAGGGCTAAAACAACATCAATTGACTGTGTCAACATGTCCATTATTAAGTCATGATCATGTATACTACATTTCAAGTGGATCCGATGATGTATGAGGGAGATAAAGCCCTTCAAGTGTCCTAGGGGGTGCTATTGATCCAAATGTCAATGTAATCCAATAGAGCTTTTTAGGGGCTGACAAAGATCAACCATATTCAGTTTGGAGTGAATCGGACCATCCATGTGTAATTTAGAGCCAAACGTATGGCCGTGGCGTGACATCAGAATTCGCCACTCCCTCATGGCCACACTGTCCAGCTAAAGCAGTCAGTACTGGCGACTGTCTAAGAGCATCATGTTATCTGTTACTTGGGACAGTTTCACAGTGATTAGGTGAAGAACATAAAACATTGACTCTGTAAAGGAAAACGTGACACTTCCTGTTCTCAGGGGGCGGGGCTTCCATTATGTAAGCATGTGACCATTGAATATTGCTCAGGCCTAAAGGCAGATGAATCGCAGAAGGTTTCATTTGTCTGTGACTTTCCTTGTAGGAGCTATATCAATTTAGTCTTTTATGGCGAGAAGTCAGATTTTGAGGCTTAGCCATGCCCACATACTTTCATGTATCATAAAGCTTTTGAAGGTTTAAACAAAGAAGAATACCTGAGAAATGTCTGTTTTTACGAGTTAAACTGACATGGCATATGTTCACACAGTGTTTCTTTTTTTTTTTTTTTTTTTATAAACTTTGCAACTTAAAAAAACACAAAAACAATGTCTACATCCCATTTTCTGCATATTTTATACATATTCAATACATTACAATATCATTAAAATGTAAATGTATTTCCATTACTCAACTCACTGAGTGAAACACGTATATTATTACATACAGACTAAGGTTTCAAGCCTATAATAATGCTAATCGTAATGGTTTTGTGCTTATAACTAATGAAAACATGACATTTAATTTAGAAGATTTTAGTATTACATCAGGCCAATAAAACCTTTTATAATACAGAAATGTGGGCTTCAGGAAAATTATATTTATTTTACCTGCTTAATGGCTGTTCTTTTCCAAAGGTATGTTTAATCCGACAAACTGGCCTCAGCAGAACTCATAGTTATTTTGCAGAGTTCCAAATGTTAATCTTTTTTTTATACTTTCTAACTTTTTAATTGTAGCTTCATCTCTGTAGTGACATGGTGCAACATGTGATATGTGGTTTTGTATACTTAAAGTAAATTGATGGGTAGAATTATGTTATGTCATACACTTTGGAACTGGTTTTGTGTTTTATCTTTTTTTTTTATATATTTCTCCCTTCTTGCTTTTCTTATAAAGTCCATAGCTTAGGTTTAAGATTCCTCAGGTTTTGTTTTGTACATGTATTTAATGTCAGCTCTGAGCTGCAGTCCAGAGTTACTGTTATTCTCTGTAGATCTTACTTTCTGTTTGATTTTGAAATTGGTTCATGAGCTCTGTATTGAATTCATGTTGCTCCTATTACTGAATTACTTTGTCACCTTTTGGTTTGACTCTTGATTAGTTCTTATGTTAGGTTATGACTTGTTTCTTCTTTGTACTCTGTTTTGGTTTCTATGTATTTGCTTCCCTTTCTGTGTTCCATCAGCCATTTCTCCCATTTCCTCAGTTCAATTTCAGCTACTTGCCTCCCCTCATAGCTGCACCATGTTTCTAACAAACCACCTGCTCCTTGTAGGGTAATCACAATCTCCAGCATTTAAGTCTCAGTTTCTGTCTTTTTCTGCTGCATTTTACTGTTGCTCCCACCCTGGTTCCTTTGTGTTTTGAGTGAATTCTGTAAGTTGTTGGGTTTTATGATTAAATATTACCTTCATCATGTGTCTGCCTCTGTCCTGCTGTAGAAAGGCATCAACAAACATGAGGCGATTACCTTGGCAGTTAAACACATGAGTTTTATTAAGATGACAAGAATTTAAGAAAATAAGGTTAAAGGAAAAAAGGAAGTGAGAAAAACAAGCCTTGCAGTCACAGAAGAACCCCTACAAATGTACGTTTTGTTGTTAATGTACCAGAATGATCACTTGAAACTGTTCCAGGGGTTCTCTGACTAATCCAGCCACAGTTTAAGTTTCTCACACATGAATAAAACAGCAAATGTCTTTGGTGTTAACTACTATAAAGAGAAAAAAATGAATAAAAGTAGAAAAAAAACCCACAAAAACAGACCAGCAATTCCTCAAAAAAGAATTTCCCTTTAAACAAGCAATCAATAAAGATGTGGAAGAACTGTGATTGGATGGCTTACATACAATACGATGCGTTTGGTGGAACATTAAAACTGCCCTGAACACACAATTACCACAGTGAAACATGGTGGTGGCAGCATTTTACTGTGGGAATGCTTAGCTTTAGCAAAAATGTAAATAAAAATAGAAAAAGAAACTAAACAACTAAGTTCATTAAGAAAAACTAAAATAGACCACCTATGCTTCATATCACATTACTATTTAAATCATGCAACATAATCAATCCCACAGTCTAAAATAAAATTCTATCCCTTTCTTTTCCTGTAAACAGGTACCTTCCTGCTTGATTTTCACTATTTCCTAATGCACATAATCACGCCTTCAACTTGCTTCATATCTACTTCTTGTGTTGAATGAGATCTTTAAACTCAGATGTCTGGTGTCTTGGCATTCTTTGTCCTCGGCTTCGGCACCGGAGACGGTTGTTGCCCCTCAGCAGCTGTGGACAGCTGTGGAGGCTTAGTTTCAGTCTTAACATCCAGCTTGGAGATGTTCTCGTAACAGGCTCTTGGTGAAGGCTGTGGACTTGGGGATGGACAGCTCTCCACATTGTGTATATTCTCATACATTGTGATAGACTCAGCCTCTCCCTTGTTTACAGAAAGCAGGTTAAATTCCCCTTTGTCACTGAGCTGCATTTTAGTTTTGGTGCGCCTGTATGAGCAGCATAAAACTGTGATAATGATGAGCAGAACAAAAATCAGAACTGCTCCTCCTGCCAGCACTCCGAGAACAATGTTGGGTTTAAAGCAAAGCGTATGGGCTTTGCATATTGGCTGAACAGTCTCACTGCTCTCCGCGCTCACCTTGTTTGCCACGCTACAAGAAAAGCTGCTCTTCTCTTTCAGCTGGCTCAAAGATATGCTGAGAGTTTGTCTTGTTTCACTTGATAAGGTAGTTTTATCAAGTGTCCATGAGAAAAACAAACCCTGAGGCTTGGAGACATGACAGTTAAGGTTAACAGTGTTGGTGTCACAGATATAATTGAGTCGAGGTTTTGATACTTTTTCCATCACACAAAGCTGACCAGTCCAAGTTTTAGCCAGAGTACCATTAGGATGCAGGGCGTCTCCTCGGTAAGTCCCTTCACTTTGCAACTTTACACTCTTCAGCAAAATAGATCCAGTTGTAGTGATGTCTTCTGGTTTTCCAATGGTCACTCTGCCTTGCTGTTTGAGGAAAATTATTATGGTGCCATGAGTCCATCTCAAAGTATGTGACTTTGCCAGTCCTTCATAATTAAAAGCCAGTGTCACACTATCCCCAACAGCAGCATATATTTGACAAGTTTTGCTATTTGCTGCTGTAAAGCTGATGCATCCCAACAAAAGGATTTGACCAAGTGTGGCGATAAAACACACCATCATCTGCACAAAAAGATCTCCTTTTTAGTCGTCCAGAGTCTTTCAAGTTAGGATGGTATCCAAGATCTGATCAGGACAAAGTCTAATCTGAAAGAGTTGTTGTTTTTGAAAGCTTAAGTATATATGCAACTGAAAAAACACACTTCCACCCCTAAAAGGGAAGTACATCTTAACAGGGAGGAACTGTTACTCAAGAGACTGCAGTCAGTTTCAAAAACGCAATGTCAATATCATCGGAAAGCTAAAGGTTTGTGCTTAAATGACAATTGTATTTTGTTACCAAACATGACATAATTGAGTAAGTCACTAAACCCATGATGGATTTGTTTTGTCTTGCCAAGTCAATTATATATTCAGATTGCCCTTTAGCAGAAATAAAAAAAAATGCTTTACTGTCTTTTCCACATATTTTCTATACTTACTTGGATTTAGGGAGGTTCCCATCAGGGTTGTCTGCCTTCAATACCAATCCAGGTCATTTAAGAATAATAATTCCCAGTCCCATACTTCATTAAAATGCTTGTCATGTACAGTGTATGCTTGTAAACTAAATAGTTTAAAGGGTAAATTTAGCACACACCACTAATTCATGGAATGTCACAGGGTTCAAGGCTTGGACAAATTATCTTAATGATATAAGTATGTGTGTGAACTCAGTACGTTTAATGTGCAATGCAATAACAACTGCATTTCATCCTTATAAGCACACTCTGCAATGCCATTCTGGACTAGAAGGTATCAGTTTTTCTTGACAGCAATATATATTTGCTCCTAACAGGAGGACTGGATAGGTTAACCTCAACGTGCTGCAAAAACACGCAGCATTGAAAGCTACTCATATGTCCTGTAAACCTATAACTCAAAACGTGTACCCCTTAATCATATGTTGCTGTATAGAGCTAATTTAACTGTCGTTTCTTATATTAAATTTTCAAAAAAGTAGTTCTCAAAAAAGATTTACTCTGTAAATTAAAAACATATTTAAACAGTTTCAGCCAGGTTCACTATAGCACAGAAACAGCATGAATGTCACTAATATATTTCCTATAGCATCACATAATGTACAGGTCCTTCTCAAAATATTAGCATATTGTGATAAAGTTCATTATTTTCCATAATGTCATGATGAAAATTTAACATTCATATATTTTAGATTCATTGCACACTAACTGAAATATTTCAGGTCTTTTATTGTCTTAATACGGATGATTTTGGCATACAGCTCATGAAAACCCAAAATTCCTATCTCACAAAATTAGCATATCATTAAAAGGGTCTCTAAACGAGCTATGAACCTAATCATCTGAATCAACGAGTTAACTCTAAACACCTGCAAAAGATTCCTGAGGCCTTTAAAACTCCCAGCCTGGTTCATCACTCAAAACCCCAGTCATGGATAAGACTGCCGACCTGACTGCTGTCCAGAAGGCCACTATTGACACACTCAAGCAAGAGGGTAAGACACAGAAATAAATTTCTGAACGAATAGGCTGTTCCCAGAGTGCTGTATCAAGGCACCTCAGTGGGAAGTCTGTGGGAAGAAAAACGTGTGGCAGAAAACGCTGCACAACGAGAAGAGGTGACCGGACCCTGAGGAAGATTGTGGAGAAGGGCCGATTCCAGACATTGGGGGACCTGCGGAAGCAGTGGACTGAGTCTGGAGTAGAAACATCCAGAGCCACCGTGCACAGGCGTGTGCAGGAAATGGGCTACAGGTGCCGCATTCCTCAGACCTGGGCTACAGAGAAGCAGCACTGGACTGTTGCTCAGTGGTCCAAAGTACTTTTTTCGGATGAAAGCAAATTCTGCATGTCATTCAGAAATCAAGGTGCCAGAGTCTGGAGGAAGACTGGGGAGAAGGAAATGCCAAAATGCCAGAAGTCCAGTGTCAAGTACCCACAGTCAGTGATGGTCTGGGGTGCCGTGTCAGCTGCTGGTGTTGGTCCACTGTGTTTTATCAAGGGCAGGGTCAATGCAGCTAGCTATCAGGAGATTTTGGAGCACTTCATGCTTCCATCTGCTGAAAAGCTTTATGGAGATGAAGATTTCATTTTTCAGCATGACCTGGCACCTGCTCACAGTGCCAAAACCACTGGTAAATGGTTTACTGACCATGGTATCACTGTGCTCAATTGGCCTGCCAACTCTCCTGACCTGAACCCCATAGAGAATCTGTGGGATATTGTGAAGAGAACGTTGAGAGACTCAAGACCCAACACTCTGGATGGGCTAAAGGCCGCTATCGAAGCATCCTGGGCCTCCATAAGACCTCAGCAGTGCCACAGGCTGATTGCCTCCATGCCACGCCGCATTGAAGCAGTCATTTCTGCCAAAGGATTCCCAACCAAGTATTGAGTGCATAACTGTACATGATTATTTGAAGGTTGACGTTTTTTGTATTAAAAACACTTTTCTTTTATTGGTCGGATGAAATATGCTAATTTTGTGAGATAGGAATTTTGGGTTTTCATGAGCTGTATGCCAAAATCATCCGTATTAAGACAATAAAAGACCTGAAATATTTCAGTTAGTGTGCAATGAATCTAAAATATATGAATGTTAAATTTTCATCATGACATTATGGAAAATAATGAACTTTATCACAATATGCTAATATTTTGAGAAGGACCTGTATATCAATACTTGCCTTCTTGGATCTCGGTGCTGCACTAGTACACCATTATACTCTTTTTACAGAGGCTTGAACATGTTGTAGGCATCAAGGGAACTACTGTGGGCTGGTTTAGGTCCTTGTTTAGATATTTGTTTGACATATTCTAGTTTGTTTATGTACAAACTGCATTTGATCAGTATTGACCCACCACCAATGACATTCTGGACTCTGCAGTTTATGTCTTTCAGCAAAATATATTTTGTCCCATCAAGAGTTTCTGCAGGTCAGGCATGGCATGCTGCCCCAACACTCAGTTAGGCTAATATTATGTCCTGTCAATGTGTCACTTTAAACATCTGCATAGCTTAATGATTTGTTTCATATATTTAAGTTAACACACACAGTTACATTCTTCTGTAAACTAATATCTGAGTCCTACTGATTATGTATTAATGAGCAGCAGTTTGTGAAAGGGGTAGGCTCAGCCTAGCATGTTTACTCTATTTTTAAATAAGTATTTGATAATTTAGCTTGTGACAGCAGTTCCAGTTAATCATATGTGCCAAAACTTACAAGAAACATTGTTTTCCTGCTTTTTGAGCATAACACTTAGCTTTGAACATCGTAAAGTCAAATGCTTCAGCAGCACTCTGCATAGCTTCACTTACATTGCAGGGCTGGTTACTTGACACACACAAACAGGAAGCTACAGCAGTCAACACAGTCTCTCTCTCACTGCAAACCTTATTGTAAAGGGTGAAAAACATTCACTTTTTAGAGAAAGCCCGGATTTCAATCATTAAAACAGGCCACGATTACAAAAAAAGTAGCTGCCCAAATTAAAGCTTTATGGCTTGCTGGGGATGCAGCTGACAGCATTGATAGGAAAATCTCTGTTTAATATGTTATTTTTGCTACATTAATTACAGTAAATATAATACATAAAAAAATCAACACATTTAATCCCACTGTGGAACTTATATCCATCAGAACAAGTGTTTACTGAGGAAATATCATATGTCCAATGGCAAGTGAATGCAGCACAAAATCTACCTCGTTTTGCCGGTGGCACGGGGAGCAAATGAAGAAAGCCAGGGGCACTAATAGAGGTACATTGAATATTGCTTTGGACAGTAAACAACACAGATAAATGTTACTACAGAAGCCCAAGATTTAAAATCTAAAGGCAGATACTATATGTGGTATACATCTCAATGAGATGAGAGGAAAAAAGGGAAAAACAGCAGAACACCTGTTAAGGTGTTTCCACTATGGGTTCCTGGATTTTTTTTTTCTCAACTTCCTGGAGCCTAGACTGTTTTTGTTTGTATTTCCTCTGTGAGGTCTAAAACCTGGGCCTTTTATTTTGCGCCCTACTGCTAAAATGTAAACAATTAAACGATTAAAGTTATACTCTGATATGTAAAATGCTTTCTTTTTATGTTGTATAACTCTATTTATTTGCAGAGGCTAACAAAGAAATAAAAAATGCTTTTTTGTAGATATGTGTGCTCTAAAGGGAAAAAAAAGCTCACAACGCATATTTTAGAGATGTAATATACATACAGATTATTAAATCGCTGGAATTATTCGAAGCAGTTACTGAGATATATCCCTAGTCAGCTATTTACCTACTGGTGTTTTATATTATTAATCCTGGCTATTGCTTTTGGCCTGACAAAGAATACAAAGGATCATCCATCTATCTTTTCTAAAATTATTTAGTTATGAATATCTGTTCTGTTAAAATAAGCGATTAAAGATTAGCTGTGGCCTTTGGCAAATCTGTTGCATACATGTTTGAATTAGTGACAGTGTGTTCAATTAAAAAATATTATAAAACCCTCTCTTGAGAAATGAGCTCTTTCACAAACATAAGAAAATTGTATTTCACTCAAGATTTATTTAATGATAAAGGCTCTAGGAAACCAATCTTTTTTTCTTTTGCTCAGATACAATCTTAATTTATTCTTTTTAATTTACTGTTTGAATTTCTTAAGCTTCTCCCTGTATCACAACGAGAAACATTCCCATTTTCTTGCAGTTTTTCCTGTAAACTGTATCATTGTTTAGCGAACATCCAGAAATTCCTCTTTAACTGCATCATTCGTGTTATCTTCAGCCCTCCAAAGTATAACCGTCTTGGCTGAAGCTACATTGCAATGAGTTCACTTTACACCTCCACAAACTACAATTTCGCACAATTAGCAGTGATTCACACTCTTTCTTTAACTCTCAGCACCTTCAAAGACACCCAAAGCATGATGAACACCTGTTTCTCCCAGCTTGGCAATCATTACACGTTTTCCCTCCTTGAGGAGATAGAAAGATGGAGGTGTCAGATGGGGGGGTGCGGGGGGCGGTAATCTGAGCACCGAATGTCATGAATTTCTAGTTGCTACTGTTGTAAACATTTTATATTGCAAAAAACCACCCTCCTGGACCTACTTCAGAAAAATGATGCTTGTTTAAAACTTTCTACATTACTTTTTCATTATCTATAATACTGTAATCACTGGACATTTGGGCCTTTGGCTCTTTTCATGTGACTTCCCTACTCAACATCCTGCATTAGTGTGAACACTAAAACACACCTAAAAACAAAGTCAGCATCTTGACCCCGCAGCATATGTTTCCCTTCAAATTCAGTGTTTTTGGAGCAGAGCCAGCTCCATGAAAACATATTATAGTCCTAATACATTCAGACTGCTCAGTGCTGAAATAAATCCCAGACATTTTATTTGGAATGTTAATGGAGCCACTCAGTGAAAGTTAAATCATGCTTCCTGCATCCTGTTATGCTGGAAATATTTTTCCATGTCTGAATAAATCTGGTGTTTACATCCCAGTTCTTCAACATGAAAGGTGATTTATATAATCAAGAAAAAATATCATTTATAATTTTTTTTCGACAGTAGTGAACAGTTAGGCTTGTAAAGCAGCATGATTTGTGGCTAAACTTTGGTTGACTAGAAGAACAACTGGAGAAAATGTGTCCAAAAGCTGCAGACTTCTGCTTTTCCAGGCGAAGTCTCATGTGTGGCTGTTACCTCATAGCGTCACGAGAACTTAGTTGCATGGTGACTCACTACTGACGACATAGTGGTATTGTGTTACATTCAGCATTTTCCATGCTCAGCTTTTAATAGTTTTCTTATCTTCCCGTTATTAGAAGGAAATATTTTTGAATTATTCACTTAGACTATGATGACTGCAGTCATTGCAATTGAATATATATCACCCATCTGTCCAAATAATGTCACACAAATATAATCCAGTGTACTTGTAAGATCAAATTCTTTTGTAAATCATTGAACTTCCCTCTTATTGGCTACACAGAAACATCTAAAAAGGTTAATTGGCTTTGGTTCCCTTGTCGCTCAGTCTTTGAGGCAAGGGGTCCAGGGGGCTGATGTTTAATTCAAGGGTCCAGATGGAGCCCCAACAGCCTGGCTGTAATATCTTCAACTGTCTCTCTCACGAGACCTAACTGTGACTCTGGACAGCCCCAGGGGATGAATGCGTCTGGAAGATCCCTTCTGCACCCCAAAGAAACTGTAATCTGGGGATGGTAATTTTGTAGTTTTGTAGCTACTTGATTGGGATAGGCTTCTTCAAGGTTCTGGTCAGATGTGTTTAAGATGAGCTGGTGCCCTAACAATTCATATGTAAAAGATATACTCCCACATTTGTGAGTACTTTGTTCATTAAATGCAAAAAGAGTAAAAGTGAGGAATATTTACCTTGGAATTACAGAAAAAAGTATTAAGATTTGAGTCAGGATATAAGGGTGTAAAATGTTATTGGAAACCAAAGGTGTGTACAAGTTAGCTGTGGTAGAAACAGATGTTAGTAACACTGGACATTTCTGTTCTTACTTACAGACCCTCTAGATTCCATGACGTATGAACTATGTACCAAGCTAACAATCTGTGAGTTCACCTTTTTATTCACATTTTACACTAATAACTAATCACAATTCCCAGCTGTGAAATGTTCTGATGACACTTTTATACTCAGTCTGCTAACCCCAAATTCCAACTTAAAGAACCATAGATTGCTGATACCTGATGCTGTGTGTAATGCTCACCAACTCTTTATATATTAACGCAGATAAGACAGTTGAGATGCTGGTGGGTCCCAGGTCAGTGGGAGATCACCTCCTGGTGGCGGTGCATGGTACATGTCAGGTGAACTCCTTAAAAATGGCTAATTGATAAAGAAAAAAATTGTCTGAACACAAAACATAAGTCCACATGTTGAGTTCTTACGAAATGGCAACCCAGAAACAATGGCATAATGTGTTCCTTTTATACTGACATATCGGATTTGATACAGGATTGACACATGATGTTCCTGCTGTTTGATGCCGTTTGTTAGAGTATTCAGCCAACAATAGCATGTTCGCTCTCTGCTTGGATATAATGCATTGATAATTCATCTCATAACATCTTATAGTGCAGTTCCAGATAGCGTTTCAGCTGCTAAGCAGACCAAGTCACCTGACACATGAGGCACAGTGGTCTTTCTTTCACTATCCATTTCATTGTACAAGGTACAAAATATTTAGATTGTTGGGGAAGAAAATCATTGAATCCAGAATATACGGTGGATGGCCTAAACCACACAGTTTAGCCTTGCACATGAAAATACGTACTAAAACACAACCAGACTGCTTACAAGGGGTGCAACATCAAAATCGCAGATAGCTGAACTCACATATGTACAGAGAGATGTGTATTACGAAGTTATTACCTGAGATCAGACATCCCCAGGTACTCATTTGAAAAATGTAAGCATTACATCCTGTAAGTAGACCTTCCAATTTAGATATCAAGGGATACAAGTTATAAAAGTAAAGCTCTTAAACAGACATATCAGGAAGAGGCATGTCTTCATATCAAAATACTAAACAATGAAGACAGCAGTATATTGTAAATGAATACATCACTGATACAGGTAGCAGTTCTCGACATATACCGCAATAAATTCCACACACGGTTTTTTAAATGATGAAGGGGAAGTACTATAAGTCCATTTATAAAATTTGTGTCCATAATACAACCTGCTGCCTCAGTGAGACATGGAGAAGAAGGACACAAGTTTACAGCTTTTGAAAGGTTGTGTAGTACTGCAGTCCCTTCTGATATGATTAAGGTGTGTGTTTGATTAAAGGAAAATATATTTATAAAGGTTAACGGTGCAGACACAGGCTTCTATAATGATACTATTAACATAGTAATCTTATCATGCAACAGTGTGTCCACAACATAATCATGTTAGCTCCGTTGTTTCCATAATACTGCATAATCCCCTATACAGGTCTGGCTTATTAACCTTGTGAAATTTGTTGGATTATACAAGAGTACTGGCATTAATTCAAACAAATGTTTTTGCTTCTATTTGGCTTCTAAAACAGCAAAATTTTTCCAGTTTAGTAATATAATCTTTATCACACCAATGTCACGCAAGCAAAATTTAACAGGATATGCAAGCAGTACTTGAAAAAAGTTAACAGCCATAATTTAGAGAAACAATTTCTACTGCTTATGCACAAATTCTGGGCTGGTTATATACAAAACACATTCTTTAGATGGATAGCATTTGGCCATTCATAAATTAAATCATTCTTTGTTATTACTCAGGTTATTTTGTCCAATATTAAAATTTAATTGATTATTTGTAACATTTAAGTGAGAAAAATCTGTAAGTGGGCAAAAACCTTTTCTCAGCAGTATACAATACTGTGCAAATGTTTTAGGCAGGTGTGAAAAACTGCTGTACACAAACAATGCTTACAGAAATGTAAATGATGATAGTTTATTTGTATCATTTTACAAAATGCTAAATGAGCAAACCCAAGCCTACAGCCAAAGTCATTAAAGTCATTAAACTATATTCAGTGTAAAGAAGAACAAGAATTACTGGAAGTGATGGCATGGCCCCCACAGATCTCAACATCATCGAGTGTTTCTGGGATTACATGAAGAGACAGAAGGATGTGAGAAAGCCAACATCCACAGAATATCTGTGGCTAGTTCTCCAAAATGTTTGGAACAACCTACCAGCCGAGTTCCTTCAAAAACTGTGTGAATTGAAGAATTGATGCTGTTTTGAAGGCAAAGGGTGGTCACACCAAATATTGATTTGATTTAGATTTCACTTTTTTTTCATTCACTGCATTTTGTTGATTGATGAAAATAAATAATCAACACTTCCATTTTTGAAAATATTCTTTGTCTACAGCATTTTTTCACACCTGCCTAAAAATTTTGCAGAGTACTGTACATACTTCCTGGCCACTTTCTGGGGTACACCTGTTAATTTTGTTAACACAGGTAACAAACCAGTCAATCACATAGCTGTGTCTTAATGAATATAGGCATGCAAACATGGTGAAGTCAACTTGCCGAGGTTCAAACAGAGTATCAGAATGGGGAAGAAAAGGGATTTAAGTGACTTTGAATGTGGGATTGTTGTCGATGCCGGACAGGCAAAACTTTTTTAGAAACTGTTCATCTGCGAGAATTTTCTGACGTGATCTCTGGGGTTTACAAAGAATACTCAGAAAAAAGGAAAATGTGAGCTGCAGTTTTGTGGAGATCCTGGATGCTCGACTTTTAGCTAAGAACAGAAAACTGAGGCTTCAGTTCAACCAGGCTCATCAAAACTAGACTATATCGGACTGGAAAAACGTGGCCTGATCCTATGAGACTTGATTTCAGCTGCAACATATAGATGTTGGGGTCAGAATTTGGTGTAAACATAAAAGCATGGATCCATCCTGCCTTAAACCAACCATGCAGTGGTGGTAGTGTCATGTCACAAGGCCCAAATAATCTCAGGTCTCTTAAACACAAGGCTTCCAATTTCACCAGATCGCACCAGATCTATTAGAGCTTCTTTTTAATGTGTTGGAATGGGAAATGTACATGTACGTGTAAGCGGCAACTGCATGAAGCTATCGTGTCAAAATGGACCAAAATCTCTGAGAAATGTTTAAGATACTTTCTTGAATCTGAGCCATAGATAATGAAGGCTGTCCTGTAGGTAAAAGACATCCAACCCAGTTAAAACAGGGTATACTTAATAGAGGGGCTGAAAAGTATATATATTTTATATGCATATACCTTCTGCCTTCTGGCTTTTGTCTGCCACCCCAAGATGGAACCGTTTTGAAAACCTACTGAAGGCATCCATGGTTAAAGCACAAGTAACATGTTCTTTCAGCCACGTTCTTCAAGCCAAAACAGAAAAACAGACACATGAACAAATACAGAAAAAATTTCAAAATTTCCAATCATGGGAAATCTTTAAACATGTCATCATTTTCATTATAGTTTTTATCCTTTGCAGCTCCTTCATATTTTTCCAGCCCACATTAAAAGATCTTCAAAAGCTTTCACAAATCATATTTCTTTTAAGTAATAGTCACTACCACTACTTTCCCAACATGGTGCACAGACATAATCCAGGCCTTTCTCTTTTGACTGGGTTCAAAGATCACAGTTTATATTTCCTCTTGCATTACACAAGGCTCTAAATTGTCTCGTTTTCAGGGTGCTGGTTGGAGGGTGGAAGGAGGGGTGGTTCTGTGCTTCAAACACAATATAAGCTGCGGCTTATCATTGTTGACTGCTCTGGATCCGCCACTGAGGAGGAAGCCACTTATATCATCTTTGTTTTGCTAGGGCCCAGCTGTTTTTGCTCACTTAGCCGGACCATCTATCTTCTGATTCTGGCGAACTTTGATGTTTGGTGGGAGGCGCTGACCCCAAACCCTACCTCTATCTGCCTGCTGGAGTTCAAGTTTAAACAGTTGAGAGGGATTGTTTTTGTTCTCTGGGCATCTCTTCTCTGTATATGCCTTCACTGGCCATTACAAACCGGGGAGGACGTTTAAATGAGATGTTTTGCGGCTGACCATAAGCTCCGGACATGAGCAGCACTTCATTAAGTTAATACACTTATGTTGAAATGGGTTTAATTACGGTAAAGCCTAAACCAAAACTTTCCTTTAACAATTACTGTTAATGCAGACAAGGTCTTTAGAGCCTGTAGGCCAAGCCATAAGCTAATGCAACAGCTGGAAACAATGAGAAAACATTTGTTTGCTGAGTCATTTGCATGAATAATATCCTGTCTGCTTTTTTCTTTTAGGACTAATGAACATTTAACCCGCCACAGATGGTTTTTAGCACACTGCCTCTTCTTAACGTTTTAATGAAAACCATTAGAGTGATAGAACACAAGTGTTCATTTTTCTTTTTTTTCTGTTTTAGCCATTTTAATACAGAGCACAGTCAGTGAAGCAACAAAGCTGTAGCAACTTTACAGATGCAGGAGAAGACGTAAAGCTCTCCTTGGCCAAAAGTGAAAAATAGCAGCCTGAGGAGGAAATTTATAACTAAATCATGTCGCAAGTCACAAGAAGACAGCATCCACCGTATTTATTGTTAAGGTACATTAACATTAAGAGTGTAGTATTGCTTGCTTTTCCACAAGGATTATCTATGGTTAGATTAACAAAAGCACTTGCAAAATTTTCAGAGACATGTACCATATGCCATGATAAAGTATAGAAACATTATATAATTTGTTCCATTTTGCTTGATTATTATTATTGAGTTCCCTGCTGGTGATGGTAAGGAAGACATTATCCTGTTAACCTCTCATTCATCTGACTGCACTGGGTTAACTGTTAAGAATAATATAGTGAAATAGTTGTGAACATTTAATGTAGTGGAGAATTGTAGAGCAGAAGAAAATAAACATATTAGGTTTGTTTGTTTGTTTTGTTTTGATATGAGAATATGTTTAGCTAAAGACTTTATTTAATCACAGGGGATTAAGATTGGATGTCCCTGAAATGTTCATGTGTGTGGAGGCTGACAAGTAAATGCTTTTGGCAATATTGTGTTGTCTCAGCTGACATCAGGAGGGATACAAAACAGGTTCTACGCTTAACCATACACATGGCGTTAACTTTGTGCAACCAGATAAATCCCAAAGTTGCACAAAGGGAACTGGAAATTTGTATAAAGACTCAAGCAAAATAGATAAATAGTCCATGAATTGCTGAACAAAAAACATTTGAAGATTACATGACATTTTTAAGCAAAAATGAATTGGTAGAGCATACAAGATTCAGAAAACCTTGATTTGGCAGGAACCGGATCTCCATCTGTAAATCAAGTCTCTCATCAGTCTTCATTCCTTCCTCTGTCTTCCACCTGGCTTGGATTAGCTCACATGAAGACCGGAAGCCATTTTCTCCACCTTCTTTGAACAGCTTTCAGTCTTTTGATGTGGGCTCAAGTGTGAAAAAAAATAAAGGGAAATAAAATCTACTCACACACAAGCGATAAAGCCGTTGGTCATGTCTGTCAGTCGAATCTGATTGAGCAATTGGAATGTTTTGGTAATCCGAGAGAAACTAGACATTTTCATCTGGGTGTGGACCCGAATGATCATATCTGGACACATCTATTTGTGTACAAGAGATTCCTCAGAAATAGAGATAAGACATAAGGAAAGCAGCAATTGAGAAAATAGTTTTCTCTTATCCCTGTTCTTTGAAGTACTTGCTCAGCAGTGGGTCGATCAGTTTCTTCACTTTGAGGATGACAATGATGCAATCTCTCCAGGGAGGAGTTTGACTCAGACTGAACACTATTATGCTCTATTCAAAATGTTCCTACACCGTTCAGGAAAGTAGGAGATTTAAATGTTTCTGAAAAAGTATAGAAAAGAAAATGAGATTATGGAATTGAAATAAATCTTTATTCCCTATTCCATCCGTCCGTCCGTCCGTCCGTCCGTCCACTCTTACTCTTAAGGTCTTTCCTTCCTTCCTTCCTTCCTGCAGGTTTTCATCTTTTATATTTAAAGCCTGATCACAGTACAAATGTCTGCCATAAATCCATCATAATGTTCTTATGCAAAATGGGTTAAGGGAGTGACACTCTGGAAGTTGGAGTCTGGAAAAGTTTAGAAGTTTGTCATAAATATTGTTACTATGTGTTTAGTCTCCCTGTGTACTGTAGATGTATAACCAGATTTCGCTGCACCATTGACTGGTCCATTCTAACACATTAATATGCTTTGATCTACACCACTGGTGTGAAACACAGCTGATTCGAATGGCTCAATTACTACCTCAGCGTGTCACTTAGGTCTGCATTCAGTCCATCTAAAAACCACAGTTGTTCCTTTTTTTATGTTTATGAACAACTTGTTTTACTGTCCTAAACACTTAAACATCTTAAACACATGTACACAAAATAAATATATTCCTTTGAAGTCTTTATCATCAACCCCACAAAGACAGCAGGCCTTCAGTATCTTATCTTTACAGACTAGATTTCTGTACAACACAGCTTGACATGAAATTAATTTTAAAATAGGAAATGGTTACCATCAATATTCTGTCTTTTTTTTGTCTGCTGTCACTCTTTCCAGTTATTCCAGCAGCTTATAGCAGCCAGCTGTGGTGCCTTGCATCTTGAATAGTAGCTGTTTGTGGATGCAGAGAAGCAGAAAGAGGGCGATTTAATACAGTGCAGGGAGGGGCTATTCTGTCAATTGCTTGTAACCCCTTAGCTCTTTAACTTGCGGCTTATAACCACACTGCAGCATCAACCTTGCCAAGTACTGCATGAATACTAAGCTTCTGTGCTTGTATGTTTGGTAGTTCAAAGAAATGGATAGCATGTTGGTCGAATTGGCTTGAAAAGTGATAGTTAAAACAGATATAAAGTAATGGAAATAGCCTTTTGATGCAGAAGCTGATTACACATCATATAAATCTAAATTATCATGTTTTTTTGGGGGGGGGGTTATTTTTGATAGTCCTACCTGATGAGACTATTCTGACTAGTCCTCATGACTCTGTTATCTATACTGCAGGTAAGGCACTAAGGAAAAAAGGATTCTTAACCCCCAACCCAAAATAATAAATAAGACATAAAAGACCTTAAAAAGTTAGTTCATCATGTACATTTTATAATCATCCTTTAATATTTATATTTTACTGAATTAAAAATCAAATAATACAGACATGGGTGTACCCCGCCTCTCGCCCATAGACTGCTGGAGATAGGCACCAGCTCCCCCGCGACCCACTATGGAATAAGCGGTAGAAAATGACTGACTGACATGATACAGACATGTCTAAGCATATCCTTCATAGTAACAGTTTCCATTTGAGTCTCTTACATGGAAAGCCATAAATGTTCATTTATTTGAAGTTTCTATAGAGAGCCAGTCCAAGAGACAATATTAAAAGACACCAGAAGTCAGTAAAACTATTTTAAGTGTCTACTTTATGAGTTTGTTGACCTGGATTGTGATAAAGAAAATAGCTAGCTAATCAGTGAGTGGTTTCTCAGCTCCCAGCACTTCACAGCTGTTAGACGTTCTGGAATACACTTAATGAAAATGTCATAAAACATGTTTTCACCACAAAAAGAATTCAGATAAATAAAGTTATGAGCTTTACAATTGTCATTGGCTGTAAAATACCTTAATGTAAAAGCAGCAGTCAGTGACGGAGCATGAAGCAAACATCATCATATATGCTTTCCTGCAGCATTCATTAATAATGGACACTTTGCCACATAACAAGTGTATGGACCAAACTAAATAAACAGAGGAACAGACAAGATTACTTGGTTGGAAGCCGGGTGCAGGTGATGTCACTGTTAGTAACCGGAGTACCCTGAGGGTCATGCAAAGCAATAATGTCTCACATAAGCCTTTATGTGCCTTTGGCCAGAATATGAACCCAGGCAGTGGCGTGCACAGACATTTTGGGGGGCAGGTGCTCAAGTGGAAAAAAAGGGCCCCTTGTGCAGCACATGGAGCTGTCGGTTGCCTTTGTAGTGTGAGATTTATTACAGGCACACCATGAACATAATTTATATGTATTACTAAGCACCTCCAACACAAACTGTCCTGTGGGTTGAAGGGAAATGACCACCCAGAAAAAAAAAAACTCAAAACAAGAATGTATTTTACAAAATTCTTAAGATTAATAAGGCAACAAAATGATCATAGACTGATTTAAAGTTAGATTACTGATTCACAGCCTGAACTTCCTGAGTCAAATTTGAAACTTACGTTATCCTTCTTTTTTTTTTCTTTTTACACACTGAGCACAACGTGTTTGTCTTGAATATATCATTCTGTACTTTTATCACAAAATGTCTTCTGCACCAAATAACCTTATGTTGTAGCTAAGCAGGTTACACTGCCAAATTTACCAGGTAGGTCACACTAAATGAGTTATGTTCAGTAACCAGTAACCATTCTACAGCGTAAATCAACTGTGCCCAAAAAATGAGTTATAAAATCTTTATAGTCAAAATGAAACCAATAGCAGAGAATATGATCATAAGAAGAATCATCTATACTTCTGCATGTAGCCAGCGTGATATATGACAGAAATTATTTTTAGAGAATAAAAATTAACGAGATTACAAGTCCTGAGAACTGATAAGATGTCTGCTATTTAGAAAATAAAATATTCTGATCACATCATCATTTTTACACACACAGAAGTAGAAAATACAACTTAGCCTACATGCCCCACATTTACTGAACTTTATTAAAGGTATTTTAGTAGTTATGCATTGTAATGTTAACCAGCTCATTTGGCCGTATTTGCAATAAATAAATAAAAACATGAGTCAAACAGAAGTCATCATGGACCATTATAGCAAATGTAATACCGACATCTATTAGATAGATTTGAATTTATTTTTTTCTTCTAATTTAATCTAAGAGTTAAATCGTAGACATTCTCCTGGCGCCTGGAGGCGGCCATAGAAGACATAGCGAGTAAAGGTGCCATTGATTGGCCTGTTCTGTTTAGATAAAATGGTGGCAGGTGAAGTTTTAACTTTTTCATCTGAAGTTTAGGAAGCAAGTATATTCGTTTTGTTTGTTTCCTGGATGGTTATCCGGCCTATCGGCAGGGCTCTGTCTGACGGTGGAGGGGAGGAGAGAAGAGGTAAGCTGCACCAGCGCAGGTCCAACTCTCTGCTCAGCACGCAGCCCGTCTCCGCTGAGAGACATAAGAGGCGGGACACGTATGTGTGTTGGCGAAGGGGGGGGGGGGGGGGGATTTCAAAACGTGGGTAACTGGTATTATAGGCCTTTAAATTCAGAAATCTTACCTTGGGCCGCACACTATACACTGTAAAAAAAAAAAAAAGATTTCAGGAGGGCACTTTTTTCTACAAAGGATTAAAGGGCAGGTGCTCTAGCACCACATAGCGTCTATCTGTGCACGTCCCTGAACCCAGGTATAATCAAATTATTCTATAAATCAAAACACTAGCATGTTTGCATCCTGTCCTTCAGAAGAAATTTGCCATTTGGGCTCTATGCTTAAAACAGAACTCTGTGGGCGAAGGTTGACATACTCATAACCTAATCTACTGGAAAGAAGAAAAAAAAAAACATTGTTCTTTATAGATAATCTCTTATTGAAAATATGTTTGGTTTTTTTTTCAAGTTTCCTCTTCTGTAAGATTATTTTCCTGCTTGCCCTCGATCATTTTTTAACCACTTATCCTATATGTCATTGTTGTAATAAAATTTTAGGAGAAGCTACTTTGACCTTGAGAGCTGAGGAAAGATAGATTCATTCAGAAATAAGTGTTTTCCCATAAGTGTTTACAGGTGAGTACACATGAAAACACCAGCCATACTTCTGCATATTTCAGCTTTGAATTGTACCTGAAGTGGTAAAGCCAGTTTGGGATAGTTTCAAAGAAACCTGTAGAAACAAATCATATAGGTAATAGACACAATAGTAAATCTTCTGGATTGATAGAAGAAAAGTAGGACTTCAATTATCCTGCAGTGGAATGCAGCGTTGTTTCTAATAAGAGGGATGTCTCACTGTAAACATCCCACAGAGGCTGGGGCCTCAGAATCATTGCTGATCTAATGATAGGCTACACTTTAACTTTGCATGTATGCCAGAATTAAAAGGGCAAAAGAGTTTGTGAAAAAGCAGGTGACCTCTTTACAGAAGAATTGTTTTGGAAACATGATCACAGCAACTTTTACTTGATTGGCTGTTTGTTGATCAATTATTTTAAACAAAGTACTTACAATCAGCATACTTCTGTTTCTTAAATATTGTAGGTTTATTCAACTGCCAAGGATGGCAAGAACAATTTCAATCTGAAATTCAAAAAAAGTCAAGCAAACTGTACCAAGTTCATAATTGCCAATCGCAAATAAGAGAGTTGAATCAGAATTAACAGGTAACCAGGGGTTGAAGAAGCTCATGGCTTCCTGCGCTTGCGATAACATTCCATAAATCCTTGCACAAATAATCTCTATGTCTTCATAATTTGACTACATTGATTCGAAGTAAATGTGTTTTTTTCTTTAGAAGGTGAAAAGCAATTTAGACATCAGAGTAGTCAAAATGGAAAAAAATGTTTGGGTGTTTCTGGACCTGCGCTGTGTAGGAAGTTAATCCTTTATAATTATCACTGAAGGGTCTTCAACATGGTATGGTCTAGCAAAGGGGGGCATTTTATTTTGTTGTTTTTAACAACAAGGTAGGTGAAAAAACATGGCAACATTCACAACTATCGATGACCAGTGTTCCTGGAAAAAGGTTAGGATAACTGCATTTGTTTAACAAGTACTGATTACAGTTATAACCATTGTGCATCACAGCATTTTCATTTATTTTAAAGTGTCCTTTGCACTTGAAGTATCAGTAATTATTCTCTTTTACTTGGACATTTCATGTAAATTGAATGTGACTTTAAAGCAAAATACTGAAACACAACAAAACACATAAACTCAAAAACATGATGTAGAAATGTTACTTCTTCCAGTGATATCACCACCTTTAATGTCATTGCTGGCTTGAATTAAATGTATTTTTATAAACTGGAATGATAGGCCACACTTTCATCTGATGGGTATTGACACTGGATGTGTTTTTGCATTTACAATCCGTTCATGAATCCGACAACAGCTTTGTCATCCGTAAATTTTATCCCCATTGAAATTCACATGTTTGCGCTTATTTGTGCACATTTGTGTCATCTTTCAAAAACAGACTTGATACGTATCCGTGACAGTCAACGGAGGAGGGCTCTTCGTCATGCCGCAGCGCCACTGAGCCAGTATGAATATCAGCATTCACTGGAATGGGTTCCATTTGCAACGGAGAACAAAACCCACTGATGATGGAGTCAGTGTGAACTAGGGGTTAAACACTGAAAAACAGGGCCAAGTATGTCAAATATAGAAGATGAACATGAAGTTGTTGGCAGCAGGTGCTCCGCCGGTGCCCCCCTCCAGGATGGTGTCACACCTAAGCAAAATGCCAGACTAGATTTGGCTTTTATGAAGATAAAAAACATAAAGTTGTTAGCTGCATTTGCCCCTCTCCAGGAAGGTGTCACAGCTAAACAGTACTTGGCCAGAAGAAGCTTCTATGACGAGAAATAAAACAGAGAGAACTTAAGTAGTAACAGCAAATAATCCAAAATTGGAGAGTAGTAGGATAATGTAGAAGAATGGCGGAAAGTGGTCATTATGTCCTCCGGCTGCCGAAGCCTAGAGCAGCATAATTACAGAGATCACCTAAGCCACTCTAACTATAAGCTTTATCAAAAAGGAACCTTAATGAAAAAGCTTATTATTTTAGCATTTTACATTACAACACTTTTTTGGTAATCCTAACTGACCTAAAACAGAAAAACTTTAGTCTGATTTAATGCTGGGCAGTTAGAAAAAAAAGGTTATGTGTATTTTTATACAATGTATATAAACATCTGGTTTTAACTGCATAGTGTAAATGGTTTTAACATATACTGTCCTGATATTTTAGTGGATACATTCCATATTATCTAATAATGTATATAATTGCTGACATGCATATTGTTTATTTATTTAACAATTTTTATAAATATATAATGACTGGTTATAATTATTGTGACTCTTGGCATTGCTTGGAGTATGGCTAACATGGAATCCAGGCTAAGTGCAAAACATTGTCAGGGCAGAAAAATTCAATCACCCAAATTAAACTGTTATTGATTACCATTCTGCTGTTATTTTTAATAACGCCATGGGCTCTTTGCTGCTAAAGTTTATGATAAAACTAATTTAAGTCTGTATTTTTTGGTTCAAAACCATTTGCAGAGTGTCCCTCAATATGTGTAGAGTCCTTTATTTTACCCTGTAAGAACCTGCTTGGACCATAACTGAATAACCTTAGTTACATTTGAAGTCAAAAGGATAAAAAGAACGCATGAGTCAAAGATCAGCCTTATGTTTTATATCCTGGAGGGTTTTTTTTTATTCTGTTTTTTGGCTCATTAAAATGTAAAAATTACCTATGACAGGAGGCGTTGTCAAAGCAGACTTTCTTTTAAAGACAACATCAAAGACTGAATAAAATGGCCTGAACCTCAAAGTCCTAATACTGGTATCAGGTTGGAAGAACATAGCATGAATAAACTTGGGATGGGAGTTAAAGTTAACAGGGAACTCATGTTTTTAAGGATAACTCAAAACAATTTTAAACATCCAATGTTTTTTTTTTAAGGGAATAAAGATGTGAAGTTATTAGGATCACAGTGAAGATAGTTTGGGGATTTTCATTTTCATAATGTATAGTTATCTACTGTAAATTGAGAACAGAACCTAAACAACTGCTACCCAAGCTCCACCTGTGTTTAGGTAACTACTGCCATCTTGGTAAATCCGTAAGACAAGCTGAATCCAAGTAACTCCGAAAAAGATAGCATCACATTTAAACCAGATCTTGGCAAATCTCCATGGACTCATAGCCCCCCACTTTGGCCCACCCTGGACACTTCCTGTCGGGCCACTCCTCTCCCCTTTAGCTGTGGGGAATGCTGGATCTCAGCGGAGTCTGGCCCAGTTGTAGTTCGCATCAGGCAGCCTTGCTTGGTCTACATGTGGTGGACAAGCAGAGGTGGATTTGATGTTATCAAAGGTCCTGGTTGGTAATGGCTAAAGAACAGAGGAAGGCGGCTGTCTGAAATGTGGATAGTTGCTGCCTGCCTAATGACTGTTGGCTGGTAATTGTTGCCTTGGCTTATGCTCAAGCCTTTGTGCATTCCAGCAGCCAGTAGTCATGATCAAAGTCATTCTTGATTTAGGGATACCTTAATCCTCAGCGTAATAAACAAGGCTTGATGACAGATGATGCTTGGTTTGACTGTGAATAAAAGTCCTCTTCCAGAACTCCCTCTTTTTCTGATTTCTTACATTGAGCTTTTAGACACTTAGAATTCTTAAGATTTCCCAGTAACTGATGGAGTCTCAGGTGGATCTAATCCATGTTGACACTGATGGCTTGCCAGTTATGTTTTAATGTACAGAATGGATACCCTGGTCAGCAGGAAGATTTCTCGACTTTGCACGTTCCTCCTTCCTCTTTCAACTGAGAAATATATTTTGGTGCATTATATGAAGACATAGCCTTGAGATTTAATCACAGAATCCCAGGTCAAACTTATTTCTCTCTTGTAAACTTTCATTAAGCAAATTTGAAAAACTATGCACATATCTTCAAAACTGACCTTTAAGCAGATTTTATCCAAGACCTTCTAAGGTCTAACATATATTTATTTCAAAAAGAAAAATACATTAGTTATAACACTAATAACACATAATACTTGTGCTAGATGGGCGCGTCACTGCCAAGGACTACCGAACCATTCTTGAGGACCATGTGCATCCAATGGTTCAAACATTGTATCCTGAAAGCGGTGCCGTGTATCAGGATGACAATGCACCAATACACACAGCAAGACTGATGAAAGATTGGTTTGATGAACATGAAAGTGAAGTTGAACATCTCCCATGGCCTGCACAGCCACCAGATCTAAATATTATTGAGCCACTTTGGGGTGTTTTGGAGGAGCGAGTTAGGAAACGTTTTCCTCCACCAGTATCACGTAGTGACCTGGCCACTATCCTGCAAGAAGAATGGCTTAAAATCCCTCTGACCACTGTGCAGGACTTGTATATGTCATTCCCAAGACGAACTGAAGCTGTATTGGCCGCAAAAGGAGGCCCTACACCATACTAATAAATTATTCTGGTCTAAGACCAGGTGTTTCGGTTTCATTGCCCAACCCCTGTATATATATATGTGTTTGTGTGTGTGTGTGTGTAATAAATCAGAAAGTGCATTCCCTCTGCGTTTAGGATGAGACTCCAATCTGACTTGTATAAAATATTCAGTGTTGATATCTTTCCATTTGTTCACAGGCGGCCGACAGAACAGCCGCCACTCCCCACAGCTAAGGAGGTTAGCTGTAGTTAACCGTTTAAAGACTGTGGACATTTTTTCAAACTTCTCCTCCTTGGACAAAGTTCCTCACCACAGTTCATGAGGTTAAGTGTTTGGGCAGAATAATACAGAAAGATTTAGATTGAAATGATCTAAACGTTTTTCATTTTATGAAGTTTGGTTTTGTTTGTGTTGAACTCAGCTATCTTGGTGCTAGCAGAATATCTGCAGCACACATGTTCAGTTTGTGTTTTGTATTTGTGTGTTTTTAAAGTTAAGACACACTTTATTAAAGGGTGATTTTAAATAGAAGATTGATCATAACGTGCCGTCCATGCTTATGCATTTTAACCCTTTTATCAATGGTAATTTTAAAGGTGTGTGTTTGATTCTGGTGCTAAGCTGTTAGCCTCCTTTGTTAGTCTAACTGCTAACAGCTAAGGACACGTGCTTGATGCTAAATAATATTTACTCAGAAAGGTTTAGTTTTCAATCCAGTAAATCATGTGTCCCTAACATCATTTTACTAAATTTGATAACTAAGTAAACACCATTAACCCTCATTTCTCCAGAAAGATTTGGCTCTTTCCAAAATATTCCCTTAATAATATTTCTTCAAATATTATTTCAATAAGTAAAGGCAGCTAATGAGAATTAATCCAGAAGATTAGTTTTATTTAGCAGATCATTCTTTAAAACATTATTTTATTAAAATAATATTTTATCTGATCTTGCATTGTGAATGGTTGTCTAAAGGTTTGCTGATTATTACCTAAGTTAGTTCCAAGACTAACTTAACTTCAGTTCCAGATTCTTCAAGATAATTCTTGGTTCTCAAACATAAAAAACATTGCATGGTGATGTTGCATCACTCTTTTCGGTCATGATTCTCAAACATCTTTAATCAATTTGTTTATATTGTACATAGCCCATTAGTCTTCCCTATTCTTTAATTCTGCTTGGTACTTAGTTGGATTGTTTTAGCATAGTAAAGAGTTTGTTGATTGAAACATGTTTGACTTTGAGTTGACTTATTTTTGTTAATAAATTCTTGTATTTTAAGAAATTGTGTGAATTCTTTCCATAAACGTGCAAAAGTTTTGCTGTTCAATAATGTCAAAGCTTGTCTCACACCTTTCTATTTTGTCCTAATACCATCGCCTTACTGGGCTGGTATTCACAGGACAACCCTTAACAGACCGAAATATTATTTGATAAAATATTAAAATATTAATATTAAATATTAAATAATATTGTCAGATTCATAATCCCAACATGTGGGTAAAGGCACCAACTTATGACTCCAGATGTCACACAAATATGTCAAAGCTTTCGCAGAGTCACCAGTTGGTTCTGTGAAATGGTGCTGGTTACTCTACAAACTAAATGTGACTATTGGTTGGTTTTCGTAAACACAGTTTTTGATCTTTCTAGCGATAAAATATCCCCAGTAAAATGCTGTCAATCATGTTCAAGTATACTAAGGGAAAACGTTAGAATAAACATGACTGTAGAGTTGCAGATGCAAACAGTTTATATGTGAAATATTATATTTACACAAACGCAGACATGTTGTTGAAAGTATGGCCCTCTACCAGCCTGGGCACCTGTTTTCACTTACTCAACACACCAGCCTCCACATACTCATGTACTCCACATAGCCAATAAACAGCTATTGCAGTATCTCATCAAAGTGAGTACACCCTTCACAGTTTTGAAACAACACCGAAGATTTGACACTTTAATACAATGTAAAGTAGTCAGTGTACAGCTTGTATAACAGTGTACAAGTGCTGTCAAAATACTTCAACACATGACCATTAATATCTAAACCACTGGCAACAAATGTGAGTACAGAAAAACAACTGCAAAAACCCATAGAAAGCCAACGATTTGTCTTAAAAAGCAATTATGTCCCCCTATCTGTGCAAATTAGTACTTATTTAGTCCTAATTGATAGTTAAAAGGTTTAGCTGTTATAAGGTTGAACTCCTCCCAACCAACTATCACACACAAAACATGACAACTGGAGAACTTTCAGAAGACCATTGCAACTTTATTCATGCAAAACCTACTGATAGTATTAGTAACAGATATATTTCTGTTTTATGCCAAAAAAAAACAAAAACGAATAAATGAACTGATAATCAGCAGCTGCCTGAACTGGCAACGGAATATTTATGTGGAGCTGTACGAAGCACACAAACAACCTTTTGATGTTCTGCAGGGAGAGACGTAACATCTCTTCATTTATGAGTTTGTTTACATAACTCTTGCAAAATTTTCACAGTTAATTATTGTTAATTCCTTTTCGGTCATGACCTTGCTCACAGGTCAAACAATCTGTCCCTTCTGCATTAAGGTAATTAAAAAAGGCCTGGTCACTGTCCAATGTAGAGAACCTCATGGAGTTGCTTTAGCCAATAGGGACAGAGAAGGTTTTGTTTTTATTTGCAATCTTCTGACAACCTGTCTGACTGTAGAACAGGGGCCTTCATTCAATCCATAACCCTGAGGTGTGCACATTAAACTTTGCTTGGCTAATCCCTGCTCCATAGAGAATAGAGGCGGATTAAGACTGTAACCCCTTCAGAGAGAGAGGAGAAAGGGCCAGCTTCTCTCTGCAGGAGCTCCTCTTGGATTCATTGTCCAGTCACGAAAACCAGCTGTCAATTTTCCTGGGATGACGTGATGAATGAGCAGCCCTTAAGCAGCACGTCTGCTCCCTCTGTTTACTGGGGGACCTCTTGCTGGGTAAATCATCACTTTAGGACAGAACAGACCTTCACACTGAAAGAAAAACAAACGAAGAACAACTCATGGTTTGTATATCAACTGGATATACTTATTTTGCTTTCTTGGCCGTAACCTTTGGTTGAAACACTATAAGATGAACAACAACAAATTACCTGTTACACATGTCATTGTTTACCTGAAAAACTTGAGGGTTTGTTGTCCTTAAGGTAACCGTCCATTTTTCAAAACCCTCAGGGAGCCCTTCAGACTGTTTGGCCCAAAAGTGCCTACTGAAAACAGTTTTTGGTTTCTCCAGCAATGGATGTTCCTGCAGATCGACCCCAATGTCAGATTGCGTAGTGTTCAGAAAGGCACTAAAAAAGAAAACTGCAGAAAACTCAGGCCGCAATATCTTAGATTACATTCATGTTCATATTTAGCCTGTTAGATGCCAAGATAATGCAGTGTTGGTTACATCTTAAGATATCAAAAAACATCTGAGTAATGTGCCCCGCTAATTTAGAAAACAAAGTTTAATGTTTAACTAATGTTTCATGTAAATCACAGTAAATAAGAGATCTTGTGAGGACAGACAGAAGCCATTCTTCAGTTGATTAAACACTGGTGGACGTGTTGCCTTGACACCTAGATAAGTTGTAGACTAAAACCCTCTGCAGGACTATTTTGTAATCCTGCTCCCATCCGAACCCACTGAATTTCTACGACCAATCCCCACCGACACCTTTATTCAATAAACATATATTCGCTGAGTGTTTTATTGCAGTCCAACAGGAGCAGAATAGATAAAATATATTCAACAAAAATCTCTCCATTTTGAATCGCAAATTCTCATGTAAACTGATGTCAAAAATACCATACTTGCACAGTAGAAAATAAATATATAAATAAGAAAATCTATAAAACAAACTTATATATCAGATGAAACACCTGGGAAACAATTGAAAAAGTAGGCTACATTCGGAATCGCTGACGTTAATATAATTGCTCAGAACACACAAGTAACTAAAAATATGACAGCTGAATGAAACTAGAACATCTGTCTTGAGATCACTGTGCAAGAAGCATACAGTAGAGCTTAGACATTTGGTCTCCGCGTACTGCCGCTTTCTTCTAAAATGTGCAAACAGACACTAAATGTGCTTTATGATCACGCACTGGACTCACACTCAAAATTAGCCTTGCAAGCTTTGACAGTGCAGGAAAGCACAGTTTTTGAAATGTCCACCCCTGAAGCATCTCACATAGGTTTGGGAATGATTTGTCTGATGGTGGGACGCTGAAGTTTTCAATTTCTTCATTAACGAACTTTGAGCCTAATTTGAAGGAAAAATCTTCTTGTCACGTTCTGAGTTTGGATCGGACCGAAAAAAAACAGAGTTCAGGCGGGTGACCAGGAAGTCGTCCCCAGCAGGCACAGAGTTCAGGCGGGCGACCGGACCTGCACCACAGAGTTACGGGGCGGTCGGCGGCGAAGCCATGGAGACCTGCGACGAAGTAGCCAGCAAAGAGGCCGACAATCCGGAGGTCTGTGGCAAAGTAGCCAGCAAAGAGGACGACAATCCGGAGGTCTGCGGCGAAGTAGCCAGCGAAGAAGCTGATGATCCGGAGATGCAGGCGTCTAGGAGGCCGGCGGCGACAGAGATGCAGGCGTCTAGGAGATCTGCGGTGCAGCAGCCAATGGTGAGGATGCAGGCTGCCCGGAGGCCAGCAGCGGAGATGCCCGGGAAGCCTACGAAGTGAGGAGTCAGGCGGTCTGTGACGTGGAAGCAGGTGCCTCGGAGGTCTGCGGCAAAGCCAGAACCGCAGCGAAGACTTGGGCCTAGGCAGGGCCCGCAGAGGCTTGGGCCTGGCGTCTGGCACTGGTGTGTCTAGCTGTGGCATGTTTGGCCCTGGGTCAAGCTGTGGTGTGTCTGGCCCTGACTCAGTCGTAGTGTCAGTCTGGCCAGGAGCACAGTAGGTCAGCTCGGGAGCACAGTCTGTGGGTTCTGGAGCCAAGATCTGAGGCGGTCCATCCTCAGACCCCTCAGGAACTAGGATGAGAGGCGGGAAGTAGGATGAGAGGCAGGAAGTAGGATGAGAGGCGGTCTGTCCTCGGACCCCTCAGGAACTAGGATGAGAGGCGGTCCGTCCTCGGACCCCTCAGGAAACTCAGGAACTAGGATGAGAGGCGGTCCGTCCTTGGACCCCTCAGGAAACTCAGGAACTAGGATGAGAGGTGGTCCGTCCTCGGACCCCTCAGGAACTAGGATGAGAGGCGGTCCATCCTCGGACCCCTCAGGAACTAGGATGAGAGGCGGTCCATCCTCGGACCCCTCAGGAAACTCAGAAACTAGGATGAGATGCGGCTCTCCATTGAACCCCTCTCTGGACTCTGGAATCTGCAGCTTGGTAGCGTGCTGAGGGTCTTGTAGCTTGGCAGCAGGCTGAAGCCCTTGTAGCTTGGCTGCAGGCTGAGGCTGTTGTAGCTTGGCTGCAGGCTGAGGCTCTTGTAGCTTGGCTGCAGGCTGAGTCCAGGGGCTTGGCTGCATGCTGTGAGTCCAGAGGCTTGGCTGCATGATGTGAGTCCAGAGGTTTGGCTGCACGCTGTGGTTCATGCAGCTTGGCTGCATGCTGGGGCTCATGAAGCTTGACGGCAGTCGGCTGTGGCTCAGAATCCTTGGAGCTCTGTGCTGCTCTAACGGCCACAAGAAGAGGGTCGTGAGGACCTCCAGCAGAAAGAGGAGCTGGAGCGTCGAGCCATCCCTCCGCAATGAATTCGGCCTGTAGAACAGAGTGTACCGGTTTCAGATCCTCTGGATGATCCATTAAGTGAAGTACGAAATCACAGCAACGTCCCTTCATAAAATCTTTCATTTTCTTCAGCCTGGCTTGAACCCAATTCAGGGCTGGAGACTGCACCGGCGGCTGGAGAGCTGCAAAGGGTGCTGGACGACCCCCCCACCAACTCCGGGGAAGACAGCCGCGAGAAGGCCATGGCGGATGGACCCTCCGTGGAAGGGTTGGAGGCGCCCATCCGAACCTCCCCAATAGCGACTGTTGGGCGGCGACGATGATGTCCTGGGCGGGAGCCAAAACCAGCGGGGAATTTGGCCGCAGCAGGTGCCACTGCAGACGAGGATGTCTCTGCAGGAGCCGCTGCTGACGTGGATGGCTCCGGCGAAGCAGCTGTGGGCAAGTTGAGCTCGGCCAGAGCTGCTGCAGCTGGGGTGGAGCACTTGTGGCGAGGGCGACGTCGCCTGGAGGAGGAACAAGCTGGAGAGGCATGATTCCGATCCGGTACTACATCCATGGGGGCCCAGTCAGATACACCAAAACACTCCATCTCATCCAGCAACAAAGGCAAGGGTAAAATCTCAACACCCTCTCCATACATAGCCTGTAGCGTCTCCTCTTGCTGCTTTATCCACATCTTAAGTAGCTCTGTCTGCTTGGTTCCTAATGTCACGTTCTGAGTTTGGATCGGACCAATACACATACAAGAGCTCGGGAGCCGCATGATTACATGAATTAAGAGGTTTATTAAGCCATTTCCAGGTGAAGCAAAAAGTCACTTCAGGTATCACAAGAGTCCAGACAAAAACTCACATGAGAGTTCACTGCTGCAGGCAAGTAGAAAAACACAAGACTAAACCAGGGTGTGATGAGGAATAGTGACGGAGGAACCAGCGGGGAACAAAGAACACAGACCAGCTAATATACAGGGAGAAAACAAAGGCAGGTACTCACAGGAACTAAGAACAGGTGTGGCAAGGAGACATGGAGGCATAAGGGACAGGTGGAACTAATTAACAATAAAGGAAAACATAGACCTAAGCACAGTTAACACAAACCAAGTCCAAGGATGTCATACCATGACACTTCTATCCACTTTGCAAACAGGTTTGGGGTTTGGTTTTTGTTTAGCTTTTTTAATCAAATGATTACATTACTTGATGATACAATTTATTTATCTCCAGTCTCCGGTCTTTATTTTATCACCAACTCTCAACTCACCGCCCGATTCTACCTGTGGTAATCTTGAAACTGCCAGCTCCTGCCAGCTCCTGGGGGATTTGGTTTGGGTCCGAATAGACCAAAGAGATCTCAATCCCAATGCAGGTCTCTGTTGAAGACCACAGAAACTGCTCTGAAACTGCATCTAGAGTCACAAGCCAATTACTGTCACATTATCATCAGTTGTCAAATGTGGTGATGGTAACATCTTTTTGTACAGATATTCTCCTGTTAGAAGAAATTTGAGGCCATGCATTATAGAAAGAGGACTACTGTTGAAGAAATGCATATAGCAAACTTCAATCAAAGTGTTTGGGTTAACAAGCTCGGTTAAAACCTTTACGTTTCAACAAGATCAAATATCCAATGATAATATGGTGAAGAACTATGGCTGGATTGGGTTTAAAGCCAAAATCCTGAATGAATGCAGTCAAACATCAATGGAAACCAGAAAAACTTGTAAACCGATGCTCTACATATTATCCGGTGAAGATTGGGCCGCAGACTTGCTTCAGGCCTATGGCACCATTTCTAAGAAGTGACTAACTTGCCATACTTTTTAATAAAGTACTGAATCAAGGATCAGGGTAAGTAATTTCTAATCCAGTGCACTTTTATTTAAACACTTTCTGTGAGATCTCTGCTGGCTGGTTCTGGCACTTCATTGTTCTCAGCTGCAACTCATCCAGCTAATGAGCTCATGGCTTTTTAAGACAGCTGCTGACACAGTCTGTTGCTGGAACATAGTCTCTGTTATGTGGACTTCTGTCAGCCTGCCTGATCACTTGTTGTCCTGCCTTCCTGTCGATCTGCCCATCTGTCTGCCTGCCTGTCGCCATATGGAACTCTTCTTCAGGAAATCTGCACTGTAAATATTTCCACTGCCAGAACACTCTCTCTCTGCTCGAATCCTTGGGGCTTCCTCATCCTCTGGCTTCTAACAACTCTAATCAAGGTCTACCTAAGTTGGAACAATAAAACCTCATTTCAATCTAATTCTGTGCATCGAATCTGTGTCATCTTCTGATTTGGTTATATTTCGACAACCTGAGTAAATTAATGATACTTTCAACTGTAATCTCAAAAGAAGGTGGTGCTGAGCAGGAGAGTGTCCGCTGACAGTGGGCTTCTCTTACAGGCTTTGCTAGTAACTTAAACTTTAAGTAACCTGCAAAATATAGAAACTACAGCTATTGATATAATCTAAAACATTTCATTATATACAATTCATGAGTTGTATGTTGCATGTAAGTGTACAACATAGTTTTGGTTGGCAGTTTAAACGTTCAAAGTAAAATTGGTAAAATATAACCTCCATTAGCACAAGGCCATGCTATCTGGATCAGCGGATGGATTGGTGGCCTAAGCTTAATATTTGATCCAAGTATGATATCATCATCAATATCGGTATCAGGTCCGATACAGATATTGTTTTGGATCAGCCCATCTATACTGATGTTAATGGGGGTATTTATGGTTTTTCATGTATAGTAAAAGTCTTAAACCTAAAAAGAGTCAGTCACCGAAACCTATTCCATCTAGATGTTAAGGTTTTGTTTACTATTTAAAGATGGACAATTGCTGCAGTTTTTCTAGCTGTTAAGCATAAAAATGACACAAACCTTTTGCCAGAACAAGTCTAGGTAAATCTGAAATGAACTCGACTGAAATATTGTGGTTCACCTTCACTGCTTATGAAAGACTGGGAAGAGACTGAAAACTGTGTACTCTCAGCTTGGTATGTAGGTGGCCGGGTCTTCACATCTTTCTCTGCATACTAAGCCTGCAAGCCATACAGCCGCACCAAAGCACTGTCACTCACTTAACAATGTGTCTTAACAGCATTTCTGTAACCATGATATTATCCCTGTTGGCTTACATGATGCTGGATATGCTGAGGCTCCAATGACTGACTACTGATAAGGCACTCCATCATCAAGCTAAACCCCTTCAGTGGGATACTTCTGCTTCAGAACAAATCAGCAAAAGAACCAAAATAATCTGTTAGACTTCACTTCATTGCTTTGAAATTGGTAATCTACCTTTTCTTACCATTGTTACACAATACATGTTTCTACCTTAATCCTGACATGTTCATTGGATTGCCTATACAATATCACAGAATATGAAAGCTGCAAAAAAAAATATGTCAAAGGGAGTGTCAGAGTTACCGTGCAGTTAATTAAGACTGTCAAAGCTACCATTGATGGTTTAATACATTGACAATAGTACATTGTCTAGTTACAGTATGTAGTTGGTAGGAAGACATTACTTCTTCTAGTTGACTCAACCATTACTAAGTAAATGACAAGAATGGATTAGGGTTGGGAGGAAAGCTTAGTACCAGCTGTTTTCTTGCTGTTTACAACAAATCTCTGTGCTCAGTGGATGACATCTGCTCATACTGACCTGCACGTCAGATCTGCTGTCAGCAGCTCTCAGGAATGAACATGTTCACCCCCCCTCCTCTGACGTCTCTGAAAGATCGGCAGGACCTTCCTTTCCCAGACTTTGGTGATTCAGTAATTATTGCCTGTAGGGCAAAATAAGTTGACTGGATTATATTAAGGGGGAAGTAAAAATATTATGTTTTCTTTACACTTTAACAGTCTAATTAGCATCTTTAGTGAAGAATTCACACTATCAATATGATGCCAGGACTTTTACTCCTGCAACAGTTTAGTGTTAATGTACTGGAACATGTCTTAAGTCATGTCACTGATATCTTCAGGATTGTTAACCATACACTTCCCTTCCCCCAGATTCCTTTTCTGCCCACTGTTTCCAGTGCAAGTGCTCTCCATTTGTCTCTTAGGATCAAATGTCCTGGTGACTGCTGTGTTGACCAGTAAGCCTCCTTATAAGGTCTGATCACAGACCACAGCCCACAGCCCTCAGAGATCCGTACCAGCTCTTTCCCTTTATTTACAAAGACATTTGGTGCACAGAGGCATGGAAAATTCACCCTATCAGCCTATCTTCAAAAAGCCCTTGGAGTACTTTTATCATCAAACACGTCTAATGCAGCACAAGCCATCAACTCAGTCTTTTTTAAATTCTTTATACAGTATGTTAAAGAAAATTGATCTGTCGCCATGTCTCACATAAAGACAATTACTAAGTCTGCCTTCTATCACATGAAGAAAATGTCCAGGATTAAAGGACTAATATCCCAGCATGATATTGAAAAACGCATCTACGTGTTCATCTTTAGTCGAATTGATTACCGCAACGGTCTCTTCAAAGGTCTCCTTAAAAATTCAATCACACAGCTGCAGCTGATACAGAATGCTGCTGTCCGTGTCCTCACTAAAACTAAGAAAGTAAAGCACATCACCTCACACTGGCTCCCTATACCTCAGAGAATAGATTTTAAAATACTTCTGTTAGTTTAAAATGTCACTGAATGGCTTAGTACCAAAATACATTAAAGATTTACTGTCACTGTACCAACTTTCCAGACCACTCAGGTCTTCTGGTTCTACACTGCATCGCCAGAAACAGAACCAAACATGGAGAAGCAGCATTCAGTTCTTATGCCCCACTAATCCAGAACAAACTCACAGAAAACTGCAAAGATGCAGAAAACCGGAGTTCTTTTAAATCAAGGGTAAAAACCCATTTGTTTAGAGTTGCCTAAACCAGTTGTCCCCAACCTTTATATCACCACGGACCGGTCATCGCTTGACAATTTTACTGCGGCCCGGGGTGTGGGGAGTTGAACCGCCATGTTGGTGTGCCCGCTGACACTCACAAACTCTACTCCTCTCCTCTCAACTACTGCCCTAATGCTCGCTGACTCTGGTCGCTATGGCAATGTTTAAACATCCATTCAAAATAAGATACAGATACGCCACAAAAACGAATATAAAGAACATTTTATTTCGATGAAAATGTTTACTCACAATAACAACAAAATCAATGGGAGCCCTGAGCTTGCTTCTCTGCAACAAGGCGGTCCCATCTGGGAGTGATGGGAGACAATGATACCCGAAGTGTGTTGCTTATGCCCAGTCTGTTGTTTTGTTTTGGTTGCTGTAACTGCAGAAAACCCCGCTCGTTGGGACCCAGCCATGGATTTCAACATTAAAACTCCGGTACGAACTCTTCTGGAACTTTTCAAATAAAGTGCATTAACCTTCTTCTGGCACAGCCAGGAAACGGGATAAGTGCGGACTTCCTGTGATGCCACTGCCCAAATAAAAGCATAGCTGTTGCTACATCCGCCCTCTTCCACACGGCCTTCGAAAGGGACCGGACAGGGGAGACAAGCGCACTGATGTCTCTTTGCTGGCAAAAAGACATAAGATCACGTGATCATATGCACAAGTTAAGTATGAGTGAATAACTGTTTGTGTACCCAGTATTCATTCAAAAAAACAGGAATTACGGTACACGCCTGGCTTGACTTTCTCTCTCTGAGGCCTGCAGAAGCAAACTGTCCCAGAGAAGTTCCCTACAGAGAAGCGGTCTCTATGAAGCCGAGCGGAGCAGCCTCCCAGTCTGGAAGGAAGACAGCAGAGACCCCATCACCGTGGTAACGGTAACGGGCAGTGTGGTTAGTGGACAAAACGGGCTGTCTTTCATCCACAGCTACGGAGGTTAACTAGAAGTTAACTGTTTGTTCACAGACCGGCCGACAGAACAGCTGCCACTCCCACAGCTAAGGAGGTTAGCTGGAAGCTAACCCTTCACAGAGCTCTCTTCAAACTTCATCATCGCTTGAACAACGTTCCTCACCACAGTTCATGAGGTTAAGTGTTTGGCCAGAAAAACATAGAAGTGATTTAGGTTGAAATGATCTAAACGTTTTTCATTTTATGAAGTTTGGTTTTGTTTGTGTTGAACTCAGCTATCTTGGTGCTAGCAGACTATCTGCAGCACACGTGCTCAGGTTGTGTTCTTTGTGTATTTTTAAAATTAAGACAAACTTTATTAAAGGGTGATTTTAAACAGAAGATTGATCATAACGCGCCATCCGTGCTTATGCATTTTAACCCTTTTATCAATGGTATTTTTAAAGGTGTGTGTTTGAATCTGGTGCTAACAGCTAAGGATGCTGCTAAATAATATTTACCCAGAAAGATTTAGTTTTCAATCCATTAAATAATGTGTCCCTAACATCATTTTACTAAATTTGATAACTAAGTAAGCACCATTAAGCCCCATTTCTCCAGAAAGATTTGTCTCTTTCCAAAATATTCCCTTAATAATATTTCTTCAAATATTATTTCAATAAGTAAAGGCAGCTAATGAGACACCATTGAGAAATGGTCATCCAGAAGGTTGGTTTTATTTAGCAGATCATTCTTTAAAATATTATTTTAATAAAATAATATTTTATCTGATCTTGCAATGTGAATGGTTGTCTAAACATTTGCTGATTATTGCCTAAGTTGGTTCCAAGACTAATTTAACTTAATTTCTTCAAGATAATCCTATGTTTTCAAACATAAATAACATTGCATGGTAATGTTGCATCACTCTTTTCGGTCATGGTTCTCAAATTTCTTTAATCATCTTATTTATATTGTACATAGCCCATTAGTTTTCCCTATTCTTTAATTCTGCTTGGTAGTTTAGTTGGATTGTTTTAGCATAGTAAAGAGTTTGTTGATTGAAATATGTTTGACTTTGAGTTGACTTATTTTTGTTAATAAATTATTGTATTTTAAGAAATTGTGTGAATTCATTCCATATATGTGCACAGTTTTGCTGTTCAATAATGTCAGAGCTCGTCTCACACCTTTCTATTTTGTCCTAATACCATCGCCTTACTGGGCTGGTATTCACAGGACAACCCTTAACAGACCGAAATATTATTTGATAAAATATTAAAATATTAATATTAAATATTAATTAATATTCTCAGATTCATAATTATAACACGCTTCACAGAGATAGGATGTCAGAAATGCCAAAAGAGTTTTCAGTGCTGTGGTGGCGATCTCAGGGTATTCTGCCATGACTATAATCCAGAACACCGGCAGAGTTGCTGTCTCAAACAAACTTTTAAGGCCGCCGTCATTTGCGATCTCCAGCAGCTGATCTTCTTCTTGTAAAGACATGCTAGATTCATCTGGTTTGTTGACAAATGGGTCGCGTATCCATTCCTTGCCAGTTCGTGGGCCTTTTGTGGTTGGGAAGTAGTGCTCGAACTCCTTTAAAAGTGTGCCCAGTTTTAAGTGAGTGAGAGTAAATATAGAGCAGTATAAGATGCAAGAGCAATACAACAGTGCAGGTGATCATTGTGCAAGTATGGCAGTGCAAGTAAAGCAGGAGTCCAAGCTGAGCGTTAATGTAACACATAGAGTTACAGGTTACAGGTGTCCTGTCAGCAAAAAAAGGGGGGGTGTGGGGGAAAGGGAGAATGTCAAGGTGGTTTCCGGGCTTTGTTAACCAGGCTGGTGGCAGATGGGAAAAAACTGTTCTTGTGGCGTGAGATTTTGGTCCGGATGGACCGCAGCCTCCTGCCAGAGGGGAGAGTCTCAAAGAGTCTGTGACCGGGGTGGGAGGGATCAGCCAGAATCTTCCCTGCCCGCTTCAGGGTCCTGGAGGTGTACAGTTCCTGGAGCGACAGTAGACTGCAGCCAATCACCTTCTCAGCAGACCGAATGACACGCTGCAGCCTGCCCTTATCCTTGGCTGTAGCAGCGGAGTACCAGATGGTGAAGGAGGAGGTGAGGATGGACTCAATGATGGCTGTGTAGAAGTGCACCATCATAGTCTTTGGCAGGTTGAATTTCTTCAGCTGCCGCAGGAAGAACATCCTCTGCTGGGCTTTCTTGATGAGGGAGCTGATGTTTGGCTCCCACTTGAGGTCCTGGGAGATGATGGTTCCCAGGAAACGGAAAGATTCCACAGTGTCAATTGTGGAGTCACAGAGGGTGATGGGGGCAGGTGGGGCTGGGTTCTGCCTGAAGTCCACAACCATCTCCACTGTCTTTAGAGCGTTGAGCTCAAGGTTGTTCTGGCTGCACCAGTCCAACAGATGGTCCACCTCCCATCTGTATGCGGACTCGTCACCATCAGAGATGAGTCCAATCAGGGTGGTGTCGTCCGCAAACTTCAGAAGCTTGACAGACTGGTGACTGGAGGTGCAGCTGTTGGTGTACAGGGAGAAGAGCAGAGGAGAGAGAACACAGCCTTGGGGGAACCGGTGCTGATGGTCAGGGAGTCAGAGACGTGCTTCCGCAGCCTCACGCGCTGCTTCCTGTCAGACAGGAAGTCAGTGATCCACCTGCAGGTGGAGTCGGGCACACTCAGCTGGGAGAGCTTCTCCTGTAGCAGAACTGGGACGATGGTGTTGAAGGCAGAGCTGAAATCCACAAACAGGATCCTGGCGTATGTTCCTGTGGAGTCCAGGTGCCGGAGGATGAAGTGAAGGGCTAGGTTGACTGCATCATCTACAGACCTGTTGGCTCTGTAGGCAAACTGCAGGGGGTCCAGGAGGGGAACGCCCTCTGCTCCTCACCCTATTTCTAAGGGAGTGCCCGGCCACCCTACGGAGGAAACTCATTTCAGCCGCTTGTATCATGTCCAATATGCATCTGTTCACACGCCGTTCACGTTTTGTCCTCTTTTGAACTCTGGTATGTCACCCATAATGTTGTGTGCATTCAATATTTTGAGCAAAACTGTGCTAATTGAACCTTCACACTCTGCTCTTACTGGTCCAATGTGCAATCAATGAAGACTGGCTACTAAGCTGGTACAATTTATCCATGAAACCTCCCACACTAAAATGACAGGTGTTTCAGTTTCATTGTCCAACCCCTGTATTTGGTGACTCTATAGTTTGTAATAGGGCTATATAAATACAGATTGATTGATTGATTGATTGATTGATTGATTGATTGATTGATTGTTCGTTTGTTCGTCGTCTTCCACTTATCCGGGACCGGGTCGCGGGGGCAGCAGACTCAACAGAGACACCCAGACGTCCCTCTCTCCAGACACCTCCTCCAGGGGGAGCCCAAGGCGTTCCCAGGCCAGCCGAGAGACATAGTCCCTCCAGCGTGTCCTGGGCCGTCCCCTGGGCCTCCTCCCGGTGGGACGTGCCTGGAACACCTCCCGAGGAAGGCGTCCAGGAGGCATCCGGTATAGATGCCCGAGCCACCTCAACTGGCTCCTCTCGATGTGGAGGAGCAGCGGCTCTACTCCGAGCCCCTCCCGGATGGCCGAGCTCCTCACCCTATCTCTAAGGGAGTGCCCGGCCACCCTACGGAGGAAACTCATTTCAGCCGCTTGTATCCAGGATCTCGTTCTTTCGGTCATGACCCAAAGTTCATGGCCATAGGTGAGGGTAGGAACGTAGACCGACCAGTAAATTGAGAGTTTTGCTTTTCGGCTCAGCTCTCTCTTCACCACAACGGACCGGCACAGCGCCCCCATTACTGTGGCAGCCGCACCGATCCGTCTGTCAATTTCCCGCTCCATTCTTCCCTCACTCGTGAACAAGACCCCGAGATACTTAAACTCCTCCACTTGAGGCAGGAACTCCCCTCCAACCTGAAGAGGACAAGCCACCCTTTTCCGGTCGAGTACCATGGCCTCGGACTTGGAGGAGCTGATCCTCATCCCAGCCGCTTCACACTCGGCTGCGAACCGCCACAGCGCATGCTGTAGGTCTTGGCTAGAGGGGGCCAGCAGGACCACCTCATCTGCAAAAAGAAGAGACGAAATCCACTGGTCCCCAAACCCGACCCCCTCCGGCCCTTGGCTGCGTCTAGAAATCCTGTCCATAAAAGTTATGAACAGGACCGGTGACAAAGGGCAGCCTTGCCGAAGTCACACATGCACTGGGAACAGGTCCGACTTAGTGCCGGCAATGCGGACCAAACTCCTGCTCCGTTCGTACAGGGACCGGATGGCCCCTAGTAAAGGGCCCCCGATTGCATACTCCTGGAGCACCCCCCACAGGGCATCACGAGGGACACAGTCAAATGCCTTCTCCAGGTCCACAAAACACATGTGAACTGGTTGGGCAAACTCCCATGAACCCTCGAGCACCCTGTAGAGGGTATAGAGCTGGTCCAGTGTTCCACGGCCGGAACGAAAACCACACTGCTCCTCCTGAAGCCGAGGTTCGACTATCGGTCGGACTTTCCTCTCCAATACCCTGGCGTAGGCCTTACCAGGGAGGCTGAGGAGTGTAATCCCCCTGTAGTTGGAACACACCCTCCGGTCCCCCTTCTTATAAAGGGGGACCACCACCCCAGTCTGCCAGTCCAGAGGCACTGTCCCCGACCGCCACGCAATGTTAAAGAGACGTGTCAACCATGACAGCCCTACAACATCCAGAGACTTGAGGTACTCAGGGCAGATCTCATCCACCCCCGAAGCCCTGCCACCACGGAGCTTTTTAACCACCTCGGTGACTTCAGCCTGGGTGATGAAAGAGTTCAACCCCGAGTCCCCAGCCTCTGTTTCCACCACGGAATGCGTGATGGCAGGATTGAGGAGATCCTCGAAGTACTCCTTCCACCGCCCGATAATGTCCTCAGTCGAGGTCAGCAGTCTCCCGCCCCCACTATAAACAGTGTTGGCAAAGCACTGCTTCCCCCTCCTGAGGCGACGGACGGTTTGCCAGAATCGCTTCGAGGCCAACCGGTAGTCCTTCTCCATGGCCTCACCGAACTCCTCCCAGGTCCGAGTTTTTGCCTCTGCCACAGCCCGGGCCGCAGCACGCTTGGCCTCACGGTACCCGTCAGCTGCCTCAGGAGTCCCACAAGCCAACCACAGCCAATAGGACTCCTTATTCAGCTTAACAGCATCCCTTACTGCCGGGTGTCCACCACCGGGTTCTGGGATTGCCGCCGCGACAGGCACCGCAGACCTTACGGCCACAGCTACGGGCAGCAGCATCGACAATAGATGCGGAGAACATGGTCCACTCGGACTCTATGTCTCCAACATCCCCCGGGATCTGGTCGAAGCTCTCCCGGAGGTGGGAGTTGAATACATCCCTGGCCGAGGGCTCTGCCAGGCGTTCCCAGCAGACCCTCACTATGCGCTTGGGCCTGCCAAGTCTGTCCGACTTTCTCCTCCTCCAGCGGATCCAACTCACCACTAGGTGATGATCAGTGGACAGCTCAGCCCCTCTCTTCACCCGAGTGTCCAAAACATGCGGCCGAAGGTCTGATGATATGACAACAAAGTCGATCATCGACCTCCTGCCTAGGGTGTCCTGGTGCCAAGTCCACTGACGGACACCCTTATGTTTGAACATGGTGTTTGTTATGGACAATCCGTGACTAGCACAGAAGTCCAATAACAAAACACCACTCGGATTCAGATCGGGGAGGCCATTCCTCCCGATCACGCCTCTCCAGGTGTCACTGTCGTTCCCCACGTGGGCGTTGAAGTCCCCCAGCAGAATAATGGAGTCCCCGGGAGGGGCACTATCCAGCACCCCCGACAGGGACGCCAAGAAGGCCGGGTACTCTGCACTGCCACTCGGCCCGTAGGCTGAAATGATAGTCAGAGACCTCTCCCCAACCCGAAGGCGCAGGGATACGACCCTCTCATCCACTGGGGTAAACCCCAACACGAGACGGCTGAGCTGGGGGGCAACAAGCAAACCCACACCAGCCCGCCGCCTCTCCCCGTGGGCCACTCCAGAGTAGAACAGAGTCCAACCCCTCTCAAGGAGATGGGTTCCAGAGCCCACGCTATGCGTGGAGGCGAGCCCGACTATTTCTAGTCGATATCTCTCGACCTACCGCACAAGCGCAGGCTCCTTCCCCCCCAGCGAGGTGACATTCCACGTCCCTAGAGCCAGCCTAAGCATCCGGGGATCGGGCCGCTGAGGTCTCCACCTTCGTCCGCCACCCAATCCTCTTTGCACCGGTCCCTCACGGTTCCCCCTGCAGGTGGTGGGCCCACTGGGGGATGGCCTCTCATCTCTCGTTCGGGCTTGGCCCGGCCGGGTCCCGCGAGGAGCAACCCGGCCACCAGGTGCTCTCCGACGAGTCCCGACCCCAGGCCTGGCTCCAGGGTGGGACCCCGGCTCCGCCGTACCGGGCGACGTCACGTGCCTCGATATTTTATTCTTCATGAGGGATTCTTGAACCACTCTTTGTCTGACCCATCACCTAGAGCCTGTTTGCCATGGGAGACCCTAACAGGGGCATTTAGGCCCCAGACAACATAGCTTCTAGGATCATTTGAGCACTCAAACCCCTCCACCACGTTAAGGTGGTGGTTTAAGGAGGGGATTGATTGATTGATTGAGTGAAATAGTCAGATGTGTCATTTTCACCAAAAACAGTTCACCAAAAACAGATCTCCTCAATTTAGAAACCGAAGTCAGATGGCGTTAGAACACAGGCTAACATTTATTTTGTGTTTTATCTGTTACCATGTGAAACAGAAGAATTTCCTGCTCTAGAGGGTTGTTAATCTTAAAGTTAATCTATGTGAAAAACTGCATTATGGCTTTTTTCTGCTTAGAAGTGGTTGAGTTAACATGTAGTTAGAGAGGGCCTTTATGCGAACAGTACCTGCATTCAGCCCTGCTGTCTCCCCCACGCCCTTTCAAACACCTTTTCCTACATGTGGCAACATGGCATTGTAATATCAAATTCACTTTGAGATTCGTTGAGTTAAATTTGAATGAAACTTACACAAGCTAAGTTGCTTCTTTTTTCCATTACAAGTTCTCCTGATTTGTTTTCCTTTTCTCAGACTTTAAATTTTCAGAACCTCTTGAGGTAGCTAACATGCTTTATGACTCATACGAGATCAGTTTTATTGGTGAACCACTTGTGGAACCTGTAGAAACAAGCTGGTGGGACTGTGCCACAGCAGCAGTTTATTAGACGAGACTTTACATTTTCATTATCCCAAGTTCCAGACAACCCTGGGAAGCCGAATAAATATAATGCACAGTTTTATGTTATGATTTGTTCTAGCTCTGTAAACTAACAACACCTTCATTTAATACTTAGGCTAAAGTACACCAACCTGATTGGTTGACACCGATGCTATGCCAGCAGGAGCAACATTATTGGACTGGTCTCCAACCAGTAGTTTTATTGCAATAAACCTCCCTTCTGCCGCCATAAACCAAATTGTATTTAATTTAGGTTAAAGTTTATACAATTTAAAAAATATATGTTTATTTTGTATCAGATAAACCTTTTCACTAAGAACTTTTGAGCAATAGTTATTTATTTTAGCTAGTGTTTTGGTTACATAACCACTGCCATCAGCACAAGAAAGATGTAGAGGATCACTTTGAGCGTCAATAAATATGAAGAAATGGCAGTATTTTAAGTATTGAATGAAATCACCTGAACAGATGTGTAAACGGATGTGCTAAGTTTGAATGTCCATTCTTGGCATATTTTGTCTGTGCTGTGGAGATGTGAGTGTCATGGTAAAGGTCTCAGACATGCGGAGATACAGATAATAAGGGAGTGGAGCAATCAAATCTGTGTGTGCAAATACAATAGCAACCGTGCATAAATCTTGCATCAGTGCTGCCAGACAGTAATGAACACTGCTTCAACACCTTTATTTCATTGTCAGCACACCCTAATGTTTGCATGAAGGAACATGCAGTTTTGTCCTAAACCAAAATGGCTATACAATGTATGTTGTGTTGAATTTTACTTGGCTTTTATTTCTTCAGAATCTTTTTGATGCCAAGAATCTAAAACACATCCATTAAAAGAACTAAACACGTTGTGTCCCATTAGGCAGAGTCCGACTACTTTGAGTCTGAGGTTTATGATTGTAAATTTACAAGCACCCTGTGAACATACCTCAGTAATGTTAATGTGGGGTAGACCTGTTATAGAAAATGAATGTGCGTTCCTTTTTATGTTTATTTGCAAGTAACACCAGCCAGTTAGTGGGGCAGGCAGGCGGTAAGCTAGACCCTGGGGCTGCGTGGGTAATTGCTGGCAAGTCATGAAGGCCAAATGGAATGTTTATTCACCCCCTGGGTCAGGAGGCATGACTGCACTGTTCAGAAATACTGGTCAACATTTTGAGAGGGTGCACTTTGTTGTTGTTGATGTTGCTATTTAAAAGATTACTGGCTTGTCATTGTCACTGTGTAAAAGCCTCTTCTATAAATTGTACACACCTTTTAGAGAGGGGAAGTAAATGCCAATGGAAATAGCTTAGTGGCTCAGCCATAAACCATCGAGTCATTGCTAACAACATTCTTTGTGTTCTAGTTTTAAAATAATAGGTTGTAAATTGAGTACCAAGTGATGGATGCAGGTAAATACTCAGACTATAAACAGCTTTGTTTGACAATTCCTCCCAATCTTTATACAAACCTCACAAATTGGGTTGCTGAGTATGATCCTAAAGCATAACTGTCAGCTGTGCAGACTGTGGTCTAGCCTTGGGCTCTTGACCCCTGACTCAATGGAGTTCAAGGAGTGGTGAACCCTGAGTCTCCGAGGACAGACCACTCACCACTGACTGGGAACCAGGCAGATGCCTCAAGGGCCTAAAAGAGACATCAGGTCCTATGTCTCTGTGAGTTTGGACTGCCGAGACTCCATAACAGTTTTAACAACCAGCTCTTTTCTGTTAGAGTTTAACACCTCCTAGATCTTTGAAGATTAAATCCATCATCCCTCTTGGTTCTGCAAAAGCTACAGAAGCAGCCTGACTCAGAGTGTCTATCCAAACTATTAATTGTCTAGTTTAAGACTTATGCAGTGACTGGTGAACTGTGTTCATTACAATTAACAATCACAAGCAGTAAAAAGCAAACCACACCCATACCCATAGTGCCTTACAAAAGTGTTTAAACCCCTTTTTCACATTTTGTCATTTGAACACTACAAACTGCAATTTATTATATTGTTTGATGTATGCGTACATTTGCTCTGATACCTCAGAATAAAATTTACTACTGTATATGACTGAATCTCAGTATATATTCAGCTGTTTTGTGAAGGACTCAGAGGTTTGTTACAGATTATACATTGCCTACCACAAAACATGGTGATAGCAGTATTATGTTGTGGGGATTCTTCAGTAGTGTCAGGGAAGGTGGTCAAAGTGATGAGAAAATAGCAAAAAAAAGGGATTTCTGAATGAAAATGTATTAGAGGCTACAAAACACTTGAGGGGGCTAAACTTTACTTTTTAGTTATACAATGGCTCTTGTTGCCAGGACTACAATGGAATGGTTTAGATCTAATCAAGTTCATGTTTTTGAACATGGTCAAAGTCAATACTTAAATCAAATGGAGAATTTCTGAGCTCATTGGTTCTTTAAATCGCCTAGGTTGTGTAATTTGACAGCAGGGGCAGTCTGTAGCCATAGCCTTGAATAACCTACTGCTGGTACAATAGACAATAGACAACACATCCAGAAATCACACCATCAGCAAAGGGAAAACGGAACAGGCATAACTGTTGTGAAAGGCTGCTGGGCTCAGGGCTGTCTGTGTGGTGCAAGAATCTCAGCTTCCCATCAGCACAGTGCATCTCTCTGGTATGAGGTCATCAATGTGAACCAGGGTGGATAGGGGCAGCAGGCTTACTGAGAGAAACACAGACACACATTCCTTGGACCTAAACATAAACACAGATATACACCTTTTATCTCATCAGAACAAACATACAAATTCTTTTACAACCATGCCTAATGACTTTTGTTTGTGATGGCAAATAATGCTTCATTTGTAAAACACAGTGACACTTTCCCTTTTCTGAAGAAGATTGAAAAAGATTAACTAAAGACTGACTGACTGACTGACTGACTGACATTTACAGTGCAGGACACCATGATGTCTGGCCAACATGTAGTGATTAAAGTTTTTAATGTAACTAGATTCTAGTTTTAACTGCTGTTTTTAATCATAAAAATATATATTTTTAGGAAAGATATGACATTCAAAAATTACTTGAAAAGACATTCCTTGGAAGGTAGATTTGATTTAGTAAATTAACATTTAGTAAATTAGATCAGCTGTACAAATAAAGGGATACTCCCATAGTGACTCTGTCCATGGCTCTGCCTTGCAAAGTGCTGCCTAGCATCTGACATCTGAAGGAAGAACCTACTTAATCTTGTCAAAAGAAAATAATGGACTTGTAAAAATTCTAGTCCTCTCTAGATGCCTCAAACAAAGGCGTAAATCCCAAAATGACATTTCTTAATGGCTGAATTCTCTAGTGCCAAATGCTAAGCGAAGGCATAAATATGCCTGAAGCCAGAGGATGCACAGTGGAAAGCCAAAAGAGAAAAGGTGGTGCAGATCAATTGGGCGAACAAAAGGCAATATCTCAGAATCAGAATCAGAAAAGCTTTATTGCCAAGTACGTTTTTGGACATACAAGGAATTTGTTTTGGCGTAGTTGGTGCAATACAGTACAAATTAAACAGTATAAACATATCTACAATATAATATAAATATATGTGCACAGTTTTAAGTGAGTGAGAGTAAATATAGAGCAGTATAAGATGCAAGAGCAATACAACAGTGCAGGTGATCATTGTGCAAGTATGGCAGTGCAAGTAAAGCAGGAGTCCAAGCTGAGCGTTAATGTAACACATAGAGTTACAGGTTACAGGTGTCCTGTCAGCAAAAAAAGGGGGGGTGTGGGGGAAAGGGAGAATGTCAAGGTGGTTTCCGGGCTTTGTTAACCAGGCTGGTGGCAGATGGGAAAAAACTGTTCTTGTGGCGTGAGATTTTGGTCCGGATGGACCGCAGCCTCCTGCCAGAGGGGAGAGTCTCAAAGAGTCTGTGACCGGGGTGGGAGGGATCAGCCAGAATCTTCCCTGCCCGCTTCAGGGTCCTGGAGGTGTACAGTTCCTGGAGCGACAGTAGACTGCAGCCAATCACCTTCTCAGCAGACCGAATGACACGCTGCAGCCTGCCCTTATCCTTGGCTGTAGCAGCGGAGTACCAGATGGTGAAGGAGGAGGTGAGGATGGACTCAATGATGGCTGTGTAGAAGTGCACCATCATAGTCTTTGACAGGTTGAATTTCTTCAGCTGCCGCAGGAAGAACATCCTCTGCTGGGCTTTCTTGATGAGGGAGCTGATGTTTGGCTCCCACTTGAGATCCTGGGAAATGATGGTTCCCAGGAAGCGGAAAGATTCCACAGTGTCAATTGTGGAGTCACAGAGGGTGATGGGGGCAGGTGGGGCTGGGTTCTGCCTGAAGTCCACAACCATCTCCACTGTCTTTAGAGCGTTGAGCTCAAGGTTGTTCTGGCTGCACCAGTCCAACAGATGGTCCACCTCCCATCTGTACGCGGACTCGTCACCATCAGAGATGAGTCCGATCAGGGTGGTGTCGTCCGCAAACTTCAGAAGCTTGACAGACTGGTGACTGGAGGTGCAGCTGTTGGTGTACAGGGAGAAGAGCAGAGGAGAGAGAACACAGCCTTGGGGGGAACCGGTGCTGATGGTCAGGGAGTCAGAGACGTGCTTCCCCAGCCTCACGCGCTGCTTCCTGTCAGACAGGGAGTCATTGATCCACCTGCAGGTGGAGTCGGGCACACTCAGCTGGGAGAGCTTCTCCTGTAGCAGAACTGGGACGATGGTGTTGAAGGCAGAGCTGAAATCCACAAACAGGATCATGGCATAGGTTCCTGTGGAGTCCAGGTGCCGGAGGATGAAGTGAAGGGCTAGGTTGACTGCATCATCTACAGACCTGTTGGCTCTGTAGGCAAACTGCAGGGGGTCCAGGAGGGGGTCGGTGATGTGTGAGAGCACAAGGCGCTCAAAGGACTTCATCAACAGAGAGGTCAGGGCGACGGGTCTGAAGTCATTAAGCCCTGTGATCCTTGGCTTCTTGGGAACAGGGACGACGGTGGAGGACTTGAAGCAGGCTGGCACATGACATGTCTCCAGTGAGGTGTTAAAAATGTCTGTGAAGACTGGAGACAGCTGATCAGCGTAGTGCTTCAGGCTGGCTGGTGAGACAGAATCCGGACCAGCAGCTTTCCGGGGGTTCTGTCTCCTGAAGAGTTTGTTGACGTCCCTCTCCTGGATGGAAAGAGCCGTCCTCGGCGTGGGTAGGGGGCTGGTGGGGGGGAACTTCAGGGTGGGGGTTGGAGGTGCCAAGGCCCCTCTTGAGGTTGGGGAGGTCGGGGTGGTGGATTGTGGCTGCAGCTGTTGGGGGGTGTCATGGGGGATGGTTGCAGGACTGTCCCTTTGTCTTTCAAAGCGGCAGTAGAACTCGTTCAGGTCGTTGGCGAGGCGTCGGTCGTTGATGGAGTGGGGGGCTTTCGGCTTATAGTTGGTGATTTGCTTGAGCCCTTTCCAGACAGACGCAGAGTCGTTGGCTGAGAACTGGTTTTGGAGCTTCTCAGAGTACAGTCGTTTGGCCTCTTTCACTGCCTTGCCAAACTTGTACTTTGCCTCTCTGTATATGTCTTTGTCCCCACTCCTGAAGGCCTCTTCCTTATCCAGTCTTACCCTTCTGAGTTTAGCTGTGAACCAGGGTTTGTCGTTGTTGTAACTCACCCTGGTGCATGATGGTACACAGCTGTCCTCACAGAAGCTGATGTAGGAAGTCACAGCCTCTGTGTACTCGTCCAGACTGTTGGTAGTAGTCCTGAACACATCCCAGTCTGTACAGCCTAAACACGCCTGGAGATTCTCCACAGCTTCACTGCTCCACTTCCTTGTCGTCCTCACAACAGGTTTGCAGAGCTTTAGTTTCCGCCTGTATGCAGGAATCAGGTGGACCATGATGTGGTCGGATTGGCCAAGTGCAGCACGTGGGACAGCGTGATAAGCGTCTCTGATGGTGGTGTAACAGTGATCCAGAATGTTGTCCTCTCTGGTCGGACATTTTATAAACTGTCTATATTTGGGGAGTTCGTGGGTGAGATTACCTTTGTTAAAGTCGCCAACGACAATTACTAAGGAGTCCGGGTTGGTCCGCTCCACACTCAGTATCTGGTCGGCGAGCATGCGCTGTGCGACCTGCACGTTAGCTTGCGGCGGGATGTAAACACCGACCAGAATGAACGAAGCGAACTCACGGGGGGAATAGAAAGGCTTACAGTTTATGATGAAGGCTTCCAGGTCTGGAGAACAGTGCTGCTGAATCACTGTCACGTCGTTGCACCAACCACTGTTGAGGTAAAAACAGATTCCTCCACCTTTCGCTTTGCCGGAGAGTTCCGTGTCTCTGTCCGCTCTGTAGAGCTGGAATCCTGCCAGCTGCAGCGCAGAGTCCGGTATTAATCCACACAGCCACGTCTCCGTGAAGCACAAAACTGCCGATGAATAAAAGTCCCTGTTTTTCCTCAACAGCAGTTGTAGTTCCTCGATTTTGTTGGGAAGTGAGTGCACGTTAGAGAGAAATATTCCAGGTAACGGTGTTCGTAATCCACGCTGGCGAAGACGTACCAGCACCCTTGCCCGTTTCCCTCTCTTCCGGCGTTTCACCGCGTGAACAAAGGTGAGCGCACCTTTGACCAGAATGTCCAAAAATTCCAGAGCAGTAGGTAGAAAAGTGGGAAATAACTCATCTGGTGTAGTAGCCCTGATGTTCATGAGTTCTTCTCTGGTGAGAGAGCTCTGGGTACCATCACAGAAGACCGTTTTAAAACAAAAAACAAAACAAAAAAATGTGCACCAACACGCCGAGGCGACCATCTGCGACGCCATCTTGGATGTTAATATCTGCTGGCAGATCTGCGAAATATGTAGTAATTACACATATATTTGCCCTAGGTTTAACTTTTGTAGCAACAAATGTTATACAGTCACATAAAGTATAGGAAGAAGAGAGATGGAGTGAAGGGAGTCAGAGCTTAGGTCTAACACAAAAAAGTTTGAGAGAGATCAGTTGATGACATATAGTTCATGACAAGGTGAGTATTAAAACTAGCAAAATAATGAGGGAGTTTCAACAATGAGGTTCTAATGTTTTAGTCAGCATCATTACTAAGCCAAAATTTGTTTTCAAACTTCTTTAAACCCATGTAAGCACCAAGAAATGTAATGAACACATTGGAAATAATTTATTAAAACTAAAACAAATGTATATTCTTATATACATGTAGCAGGTTTGCCCGCATGTATATAGAAAAATGTTTACCATCTTAATACCATTGTTTGCACACATGTTTATAAGGACCATCGGCAGATATCATGAATGACCAGCCATGGTGGGCCACCTGGACCAGTCAGTTCTATCTCAACGAACTTCAGCACAAAACATCCATTGTTTGTGATGCGAGATGAAGTGCATGAATTCCAAAGCCACATTAAGGCACTCACAGTGTGTGTTTCCTTAAGAGAGTAGTATTTGTTTGTTTTGCAATAACTAATATTGTAGTTGCATCTATCATGTCATTAGAACCTGCCATTGCTGATGTTTTAGCCCAATGTTACATCCAAATGTACCAACTGACACTGCCATATCAGGAGTTTCTTCCTTACATACTCTTAGATACAGTTGAGTATCAAAAGTCAGGCAGGAGCTACATTATAGTGCTCAAAGTCTTCTGTTTCCACATTTACTGCCTGATCTCAAAAACAGGCAAGAGACGGACAAATGTAACAGTGGGTTGCTCTGACAAGGTGGTACAGTTTGCTGAGGGCAGAAGGTGTTCTGTCAAGACTGATTCAGACAACAGTGCAATGAGATGACACAACACGTCTGGCTCAAGTGTCTGCAGCACTGCTGGCCTGACTCAAAATATCCCACAGGGTGCAAACTGTTTCCTGTTGGCTGCCGGGTCCCATCAAATGGCAGTTTGCATCAACACATAATGACAGCTTTTCCCAATTCCCTATTATATTAATGAAACCACAAAATGTATATGTGTTATCTTTAAAACCTTGACTGATTATTCACGAAGGTGTAAAAACGTGCAGCTTTTTTGTGGTAGGGCTGAAACAAAACAATAAATTAACATGTGCTGGTGGAAAACTTGTCTATCTTTCAGTCAGGATGCACTTGGATCAGGAATGTGGGTCCACTTCCTTACCTTCTGCTTCTTACTATAATTACAGGCCTTTATATTTCCTGAGTGATATGGTCCATCTGCAGGAGAAAAAAATCTGCTCATTCATTTATGAATGAAAAGAAAACTGTAGGTGAGGCTTTAATAAACACATTGCTCGTATTTATCCCACCCATTAGTAAAATAACATTGCATTAATTTGCATAAATTCATTTTTGAAATTAATCCATAAAAAATGCCACAATGGAATATTTCTGAAATCTTTCTTTAAATAAGAAAAATTATAAGGTCTTGTTTGAAAGAACTTTCTTGTTTCCCCTTTAATCCCTACACTACCTGTGTCCTCTAAAGCTGACAGTAATGACTTTCTCAAATTTTTGTGAAGAAAGTGAACAATGTCAGAGGAAGCAATTTTCCATCAATGTGCCATAACTTTGTTTCTAGCTCTCCACTTTCTCAGTCTCTGAATGTGTTTTCCTGCTATTGGCCATTGTATTGTAGAAATTTACAATACTTCACTTTTAGTTATTTCAAGCCCGCTGTTGTTGAGCCATTATTAAAAACATGCTACTTGGGCCCTACGCGGCTTTCAAATGACAGATGTATCTCCAAGATCCCTTTTATGTCAAACCTTCTTAAAAAAGTCGAGGCAAAACAGATATTTTCTTGAGAAACCATAAAATCTTTGACAAATTTTAGTCTGACTTTCATAAGCTCCACTCTACAGAAACTGTTTTACTCAAAGTTTCTAGTGATGTCTTGATGTCAGCTGACTCTGGTGCATTCACTGTAATGGTTCTCCTGGATCTTACATCTACTTTTGACACTATCAATCGCAGTATTTTGATTAACAGGCTCCAAGATGAAGTTAGCCTATGAGATATGTGTCTAGATTGGTTTAACTCCTATCTTTCTGGCTGATCATTTAGTGTTTTTGCAAAATAGTTTATGTCAGACTCCAAGGGCCTGCCATTTGGGCTACCACAGGGCTCAGTCTTGAGACCTATTCTCTTTGTCAGTCAGTCAGTCATTTTCTACCGTTTATTCCATAGTGGGTCGGGGGGGAGCTGGTGCCTATCTCTGCGAATAGAAAAAAAACTGATATCAAGCAATACCTTGGAGTATTCTCTTCTGTCAAATCTCTGAAACGTTGGTATTATTTATGATTCTGACATGTCTTTGGAGTGCTGATCTACTAGATTAATAAGAAACTGTTTTTTTTTAGCCACATATCACTAAGCTTCAAACTCTGGTGTCAAAAGCTGAGTTAGAGATGATTGTTCATGCTTTTATTTAATCTCGTCTTAATTATTGTAACAAGCTTTTTATGTGTTTATGAGACTATTAAGAAAGATCCTGACAGTCTCCATTCAGTTCAGCAAGCTGCTATAAGGTTTTTAACAAACACATGAAAGAGACAGCAAATTACTCCAGTATTAATCTCTTTACATTGGCTACTGGTATGTTTTCTAATTAATTTTAGCATTTTAGTCTTCACTTTTAGAGCCCCTCCTGTTCAAGGCCCAGCCTATAACTCTGACCTTCTGGAGCCACACCTCTTTTCAGTCTGAGATCTTCCAGTCAAAGACTGTTAATGGTCCCACGAACATATTTTAACACCAGAGGGGATACATCCTTAGAGCTGTGGCCCCCATATTGTGGAATGCATTTTTGCGCTGCCTTGATTCTGTTGAGTTTTTAAGAAGCAGTTCAAGAGTCATTTATTCAGACTGGCTTTTAACTAGTTTTATGCTGCATCACGTCACATGCATGTTGTTTATCTTTTCTTTTCTGTTTTTTTTTTTTCATATGTTTTTAATGCTTGTATTTATTCTAAGGCAATTTGTGGTTTTTAACCTGTAAAAGGTACTAAATAAATAACGTTTACTTTCTATATTGAGCAATGCTATTCTATTAATAGCTGAGATAAATGAACTATAGATTTCCCTGATAAAGAAGGGGTTAAGAAATGTTTTTATTAAAGCTTCACCAGTTTGTCTCCTTGTCCAGAGTGCCAGAATGATTTAGTCCCAAGGGAGTAAAGATGGAGTAAAGACAGCGGTTGTGCTGCATAACTGAAAATGTTGGGTATCAAATGAACAAGCACAGCCCAGATGTAGTGTGTAAAAGTACATCCTAGCATTTTTTTTGTTGGAATGCAGAGTCTTGAGAAAACATTTTTTGCGCACCTAGCAAGGGGGGGGGGGAATGAAAACAACATGGAATGAATGCAGGGCCTCAGAGCACCCTGTCCAGCATGTGCTGATGAGAGCCAGAGACTAAGCCCTTATCCACAGTCCTGAACACAGAGTCCTGCACACATGAGAAAAAGTGTATGCTCAGGCACAAACACCACAGAGAGCTGCTGATGTTGCTAAAAACACCTGAAATTCTCTGTATCCAGTGAGGTAAAATAATCTGGTAAACTATGATTGCTTCAAATTTCATGGAACAACGATTTTACCTGAGTCAGTCATTAAATGCTGGTGTAGCGTTTATTCTTCATTTCCGCTATTTTCAGAACATAAAACCTATTTTTTCCTGAAACTGACTTCAGTAGAACATCAGTGCTTCATTTACTCATATAACCATTTCCTTGTGTTTTTTTTTTATAGATTTACAGTTTTCTTATTACATAGAAAATTTTGTAAACGATGTAACCTCTTTGACATGGACCATTGTGCAATTTATTTTATCAGAAAAATGATTTCTTTGGAAATTGCATGTAAACATAAAACTAGGTTATTAACCATTCTAATTTACTCCAAAATTGTATAGTGTATCGATATTAAGAACAATAAAAATATATATAGTAAACAAATTAATAAATTATCTTAACATACAGTTCCCGGCAAACACATTCATACACAATGATCCATTTTAATGATACTACCCTAAACATTTGTTTATTTTATGGGTTTTGTTTAATAGACCAACATACAGTAGTGCATAATTGTGAAGTGGAAGAAAAATTATGTCTCTATCTAAGGATATGTCCCTATCTGCACATCTTGTAAATTAGCTCAGACAGAGTCAGAATACACTGATTGAATTTCAAATTTTATCCAATATTGCCATTTGGCTTTATGTCAACACTTTGACTAGGCCATTCTAAAACATGAAGTTAATTTGATCCAAACCATTCCACTGCATCTTTGGTAGTTTCATTGTCCTGCTAAAAAATGAACTTTCAGCTTTTTTGTTTCTGCCAAAGAAAAGCACCCTCACAGTGTGCCACAACCATGTTTCTACATGGAGATGGTGATATGCAGTATTAGGTTTCCACCATATTTTGTGTGTAGGTCAAGAAATTCAGTTCTGGTCTCATTTGACCAGAGTATCTTGTTGTAAAATAATGACTGTTTGGCTTTTAGCAACTATTAATACATAAAAATAATAATTACTAGCAAAATCATCAACAACATTTGAATATTTCCTGTGAATACCAGCCCAATGTGGCAGTCTTATAGAACAATCTGTGAAAGAGTGAGTTTGAGCACTGGCGTTCTCAAACAGCAAGCCCTGCAAACATAGAAAAAACACAAATAATGACTTTCCAAAAGATAAGAATTTACTAACAAGAATAATTCAACTTCAAGTTAATTTACTTCAATTAACAAACTCCTTAACCAGGCTAATTACATGAAACTGCACTACTTGGTAACAAAAAAAGAAAGAATAAGAAAAACTAATAAACTACGAAAAAGAAAGCAAAAGAATAATCCATAACCAATACAAAATGCACTGATATCACTCTTCAGTGTTCTATGTTTGTTTAAGAACCAAGGCTTGTTTAAGGAATTTTGAATGAGGTCAAATTAGTCTAAAACTAATTAGTAACAACAATTTGTATGTGTTAAACAACCAATTCACAATGCAAATCAGAAGGGTAATCAAAATATTATTTTAATAAAATAATATAGTAATATTATTATTTGCCATATCAGAAATCAATAACCTTTTGATAAATTAACTCCTAACAGTTATGTTAACTAGCCATCACAGGGAGGGATTACTAAAATGGGTTACAAGATGGCAACGAATGGACAGTCAGGATCATGTCACATCTAAATTAGCCATCTATATTATCCTTTAAATCACATATGTACCTTTAACTACCATTAATATAAATATTATGAGCATATGAGCGCTGGCAGCGATTGTAGCATGGAGTGAATGAGCTATTCTGTAAACACGGATTCCGTGGTTTCCATTTAGCATTTAGCATAAGTAGCTTTTAGCCTTCACATAGCAGATAACGGATACCAGAGAAGCAATTTAGAACACTTCTAAAGGCTATGAAGACTTTTTTAATATTGGTTAGGGAGAGGAGATAGGAGGAAAACAGAAAAAACAGGGTAAATTCATATTACTGGGTCATTCTTGTTGAAACCAGTCACTCAAATAAAGTTTGTCTTAACTTTTGGACACAATCCAAAACAGATAAAATGGCCTCAAGGCTTAGATGCCTGTTAGCAATCAGGCAGTTAAAACACCACAAGGCAAACACAATTAAATAAACAGTATTTGTTCTGTCCTAAAGTAATTTTCTCTGCCCAGACCCAACCTCTTATGTAAACCATTCTGATGAATAGGAGGACAGGAGGTCCAAAGGGACGATGAGGTGCATGGCAGAAGATGAACAAAGAAGCTGTGACGGCTGCTCTCAGTAGCAGCTGGGAGGGAAAGCTTCTGCTCCTTGGACTGTCAACATGTGGTTCTTATGCCGTCTTCTCTCGGGCAGGTAGAGGGAAACCTCGTCAACAACATATTTAGCGACACTGTTACTTCTGGCTGAATCTCTGGCTAAGACTGTTCTCTTCAGCAGCTCAGACAGAAAGGTTTAGGACAGCTAGTCTTAATTCCGGCCGGGGTACAGTCACCAGTGTACAAATACAGTACAGCAGGCTGTACTTGACTCTTAGATCTGGAAACCCATCAATATACCTTTCTTCTCCAATTATGCACTACTTTGTGAAGGCCTATTACATAAAATCCAAAGATAAAGGGATATAAACAATGAAAGTTTCCTTTTAGGGTAAACTGGACCTACTAAAATAGGTACTGTGAGCATGTCATTGAGTCCATTCATCATATAAGAGAATAACAGTAAGACATATGAAAAGATGTGACATAACTTTATCAACTATAGGACAAGGCAAATAAATTCACCAGAAAGAGAATTCTTACAAAGACTAATAAACATCTCAGATCTTAATAAACACAATAAGAACAACATCTAGGAACACAAGGTGAGCAATTGCCTTCAGGGATTTGGGAACTTGAAGTGAATAATTTCATCTCACATACGAGAATATAGACAATATAGAAAGCTAATTTCTGCCGCTGTGAGGTTTTCCTCACAGAAAAACTCACTATAGAAAATGTATTGCAAACTCTAACAACACATGACAGTAAAATAGCAGTCAAGAATCAAAACAATCATGTGGCAACTGGGAAAAATCAATCTCCTTGGTAACTCCAACCGGTTCTGTAGGTTTGCATGCATGGTAGTCAAGCCAGTCATACCACAAAATTCTGTCTTAAAAAAAAGTAACACCATAGTTAACCTGGAAAAATAGATTTATTTTAATAGAACAAGACAGAGGTTTATACAAAAACATGCTCAAACATGCAGTAACTTACATTAAGGTAACTGATATAAATGGTACAATGAATAGTACAATGAAGACATGGTGGTTATTTTGAACAAAAAATACTTTATCCTTACTATCCAGCCAGCTAAACATTCGTAGGTAGGAAAATGGTCTTTGAGATGTCTCATTGAAACTGAACAATGTGTTTAAACATTATGAACATCTGCTGACAGTTCAGAGGTTTAGTAAATGTTCCAGAAGGTAATGATCAGATGATGACACACAAGGACCTGGAATATCCTTTGTTTCTCTAAGATGATGTCATGAAATCACTCCCTTTTCTTTTCTACCCCTCACCACACACACACACACAGACACACACAGACACGCACACACACGCACACACACACACACACACACACACACACACACACACACACACACACACACACACACACACCTTACGGTCCTCTGGAACAAGACGAGTGCATATTTGTTACAAACTTCTGACCAAATGCCCAGACTCAAAGCAAATTGACATATAGAATGTAACAGTCTTAGTCACGCACCTCTTTTATGAGCCTGCCTGGTCTTTGCGGACTTTTTTTAAATACTTTTTACTTGCTAATAGCAGTTTGGCTGTCTGGGAAAAGCTTTTTTGCTATGGTGTGTGACTGGCCAATACCCTTCAGGACCACAGGCCATAAGTATCCTATTTATTCATCAGGAAAAGCTGTCCTGTGGTATGAGTGGGAGCTGTGGCCAGACCCTGTTCTCCTCCCTCCAATTCCATGTGCATATTTTTAATGCAGATGAGCAACTATTTGGTAGGCAGGTTATGAGGAATTGTGGATGTATGAACTAGAGGTCGGAATCACTTTTAAAACAGTCTTCTAAAATTTTAACACCCTCTAAATGTCAGCAGTTAAAGCTGCTCGATGTGTTTCATGGTGTTGAAGAAAATTTCCAAAGCCTTTACCTTCAAACAAATGTCCATGTATTTTTAGGGGATTGTTTTTATAAAAGACCAACACAAAGTAATGCTTATTGTGAAGTTGACGGAAAATAATATATGATTTGCAAAGGTCATTGCAAGTAAAAATCAAAAAGTGTAGCCTGTATTTGTATTTAACCACCTGAGTCAATACTTGGTATGTCTACATTCAGATAAAACTACAGCTGTCTTGTGCTGTATGTCTCTAGAAGCTTTCTACATCTAGAGGCTGAACTTTTTGCTCACTCTGTTTACCAAAATAACTCAAAAGCTCAGTCAGACTAGACGGAAAGGGTCTGTAAATATAAATTTTCTAGTCTTAACATGGATTCTCAGTTAGATTTAGGTTTAAACCTTAACTGGGCCAGTCCAACACATGCATTTGCTTTGATCTAAGGCATCCCATTGTAGTTGTAGTGTATGCTTAGGGATATATAACCCCAGTTCCAATGAAGTTGGGATGATGTGGAAAATGTAAATAACAATACAAAGATTTGCAAATCCTGTTCAACCAATATGCAATTGAATACACTACAAAGACAAGATATTTAATGTTTAAAATGATAAACTTCATTGTTTTTTTTGCAAATATTCACTCATTTTAAATTTGATTCTTGCAAGATGTTTAAAAAAAACATGGACGGGCATGTTTACCACTGTGTTACATCATCTTTCCTTTTAACAACAATCCACAAGCGTTTGGGATCTAAGGAAACTAATTGTTGAAGCTTTGTAGGTGGAATTCTTTCCCATACTTGTCTGGGGTCTCATTTGTCATATTTTGTGCTTCATAATGCACCACACGTTTTCAATGGGAGACAGGTCTGGACTGCAGGCAGGCCAGTCTAGTGCCCACACTCCTTTACTATGAAGCCATGCTGTTGTAACGCGTGCAGAATGTGTCTTGGCATTGTCTTGCTGAATTAAGCAGGATTTCTGTGAAAAAGATGTAACTTGGATAGCAGCATATGTTGCTCTAAAAACCCGTATGTACCTTTCAGCATTAAGGGTGCTTTCACATATGTGCATGTTACCCATGCCATGGGCACTAACACACCCTATACCATCACAGATGCTGGCTTTTGAACTTTGCACTGAAAACAATCCAGATAGTCCTTTTCCTCTTTGGCCCAGAGGACACAACATTCATGATTTCCAAAAAGAATTTTAAATGGGGACTCCTCAACCCACAGCACATTTTTCCACTTTGCGTCAGTCCATCTGAGCTTGGGGCCAGAGAAGATAGTGATGTTTCTGGGTGTTGTTGATATATGGCTTTCGCTTTGCATGGTAGTTTTAACTTGCACTTGTAGATGTAGCACCAAACTGTGTAAACTGACAATAATTTTCTGAAGTGTTCCTGAACACACATGGTAATATGTGTTACAGAATGATGTTGGCTTTTAATGCAGTACCTCCTGAGGGATTGAAAGTTAAGGGCATTAAATGTTAGTTTTTGCCCTTGCCGCTTACATGCAGAGATTTCTGAGATCAAAGATATTATGGGGTCCAGATAGTGAAATCCCTAAATTACTTGCAATTGTACATTGAGAAACATTGCTTTAAGCTGTTGGACTATTTGCTCATGCGGTTGTTAACAAAGTGGTGAACCTCGCCTGATCCTTGCTTGTGAACAATTGTGACTTTTGGGATGCTCCTTTAATACCCAATCATGACACTCACCTGTTTCCAATTAACCTGTTCACCTGTGGAAGAATATATTACACACAGGTGGAAACTCTTAGGTGACTTGATTTTGATGGATTTCATTTAAAGGCACCTGCGTAAAGGAGACAGATTACAAATACACGGCACACTTTTTCTTGTGAAAGTGTTGAAAAACATGCACCAGTTTTCCTCTACATTCCAATTATTCACTACTATGCTATGGTAGGTCTACCACAAGAATGCATAGAAGTTTGTGGTTGCAATGTGACAACCTGTGAAAAAGTTCAAGGGGCATGAATGTTTTTGCAAGACAAAATGATCATGATGGGGTAAACTATGCCTCATGTTCTCAAAGTGAAGCAGCAGTAGTTTAAGTGTAAAAGTAGGCAGACTTACTCCATTGCAGTCACTGAGCAGCTCATTAAAACCCTCTCTCACATGGATGCACAGGGAATTCCTCTCTTCTGAGTTCTGTTGTGACCTAAATAGAAGACCACACCTTTGAAAATGGAAACTTGAGCTTCACACATTGCATGTAGGAAAGAATAATCCTCAAAGTGAAACCATATGACTGGATCCGTTGCTGTGTTTTTAGCTGCAGTACGGCCAGTGAGGGGGAAAAGGTGTTGGGCGAACCCAGAACTATTCTCAGCACACAGTCTTGTGAAAGTTTATTATGGTCTCACACATTTAGTCCAGTTGAACGTGGATTATTTCTCTTTTGCAGCTCTAAATACTGCATCCTGAAACCTCACTGTGAAGAGAGATTGGATTCAGACAGACTTTTACCCAGCCGCACGTTTCTGTGTTTAAATAGTTAACAAATGCATTGAAAGATTCCTGTCAAATAGAGTTAAGAGGTAAAGCCACCATGTAAGTTCAGCTATTGCACAAGCACAGACAGTCTGTACTGCATGGTCCTTTGGCAAATCAAAATATCTACTCATTGTGTGCAAAGACATGTCAGTGTTCAGCGGTCTGGGAAAAGCCTAAACTGGTTGTGTAGTAGGATTACTATAAAACAAGCTACATCCCATTAAAGATGTTTTATAAAGTATATCTATTTTTAACCCATTGTTTGTAAAAATCCTAATTGTAGTCTTTGTCTCCTCCTAAGTAACAAACTTGCAAGGGAAAAATAGAAGAGAGTTTTATTCTCTCACAAAAAAATTATGATCTGAACTAAAGTTGCAGATGATGAATAAGAAAAAAGTAGATTTTATTATTATGTGTGGAAAAACAAAAAGCCTGGATTAGGTTTTGTGGTCCTATTTTGGTTAGAAGCTTCCTGTCAGAGGGAAATAATGCTGCAGCAACTGGCAGCAATGGTAATGTGCGGTAATGTATTGTGAAATCCAAAGTAAAGGAATTATTACTTTGTTAGATATAATACTTTATTATTTAGCTCTCTGTGGCGTAAGACCACGGCCACCTGCTAAAACAAAGGAGAATCTTGGCTTCATTCTATCTGGTCAAACACATCTCTATTATTGCACCCATGCATCAGTGCATTTGGAGATGTTTGTATATGTAGTGTGTGGCAATCTCCTTTCACAGTTCTTTTGACATAATTCATCGGTGACATTCAATTTGTCAGTGTAATATATAGAGTCATTCAATAATGCCTGGCTGTAGATGCTGCACAGTCCCAAAATGGAAATTATATGTTCTCCCTGCTTAAATTAAAAATCCTGTATCAGAGTTCACTGAACATACTTCCTTGGACACATCTGCAGAATATATATATATATAGAATGTATATATATATATATATATATATATATATTATTTAGTCAGTCAGTCATTTTCTACCGCTTATTCCATAGTGGGTCACGGGGGAGCTGGTGCCTATCTCCAGCAGTCTATGGGCGAGAGGCGGGGTACACCCTGGACAGGTCGCCAGTCCATCGCAGGGCAACACACAAACAACCATGCACACACTCGTTCACACACCTAAGGTCAATTTTAGAGTGACCAATTAACCTAACAGGCATGTCTTTGGACTGTGGGAGGAAGCCGGAGTACCCGGTGAGAACCCACACATGCACAGGGAGAACATGCAAACTCCATGCAGAAAGACCCCAGGCTGGGAATCGAACCCAGGACCTTCTTGCTGCAAGGCAACAGTGCTACCAACTGCGCCACCGTGCAGCCCCCTATATTATTTATATATATATATATATATATATATATATATATATATATATATATATATATATATATATATATATATATATATATATATATATATATATATATATATATATATATATATATATATATATATATATATATATATATATATATAAAAATAAATAAAAAATATATATAGTTATATATAGATATAGTTATATATATAGATATACCTACCTACATATATTCCTTCAGCCTCCCTCTTGGCTTGATTAAGAAGGAAATCTTATGTAGTCACATTATTACCTTTTGGTCAAATCTCTTCTTTCCAAACCAAGCTTCTTTTAACTAGTTGTACCTGCTTCTGTTTTAACATTTGTGTGATGAGTGTATTGTTATGGCTTTTCCTCCACTAAATGTGTATGTGTTTTTTGTTCTAAATTAATTTTCTGTCGCTGAAAAGGGAATGTTTGTAACCCAAATGTGTTCAACTCTATGATGGTCCTCGAGTGTTTTAGTTTCTTTGTTATCTCTGTTTCTTCCCTGTTGTTTATATTTTCTTAGTGCTGCCATTTTAGTACATTCATTGTGTATTAGGTCCTTAGTTCACTCTTATGTTTATTTTATATTAATATTAGATTTCTGTCCTGTCTTCCTCTTTGTCTGCTCCTGTTCATTTTTTTTCACCCTCAGCTTCCTCTCCTTTCAGTGGTCTCTGCTGTTCCTCATTCCTCACCTGATTACTCTCACCTGCTTGCCATGCCCTTACCTTACTTCACCCCTTTATTTTAGCTCTCTGCTATTCCGTTCTCATTGCTGGAATCTTCCATTCATTCTGCTTCATGCCCTTTGCTCTGTTTCATTGGTTCTCTGCCCATGCTCTGTGTCCTGTCTCTCCTTGTGTTGTGCCTGTAGGTCTGCTTTTTTATTTATTAAATCACTTTACTCACCATGCTGCCCCCGAGGTCCAACAATCCACCAAACATGACAGTAATAGACTGGTTATCTTTCTAGTATATACACTGCATGTTACTCTCTGAGAAATGTCCCAGCTATCTGCTTTCTTGGGATTTATATCAACAAATCATAATTTTTGCACCAAGGTGCTGAAAATATTGTATGATTTTAGTTGAAACATGGTGCTTAAAAAACTTAACTCGCCAGTCTTTTATTAGGTATGCCTGTTCAATTGCTTGATAATACAAAAAAGTGAATAAGCCATGGCAGCAACTCAGTGCACTTAGTCATCTAGACGTGGTGAAGACGACTTCCTCAAACTGAGCATCAGAACTGGAAAGAAAGGTGGCTGAATTTAGTTTAAACATGGTTGATGGGGCCAAACTGGTTGGTCAGAGTATTTCAGATGATTTTAATCTGTTGGGATTCTCACACAGAACCATCTATTAGGTTCACAGAGAAGGTTCCGAAAGAACATATCCATGGTGCAGCAATTGCTTGAACCCAAATCCTTTGTCACTGTCAGAGGTCAGAGCAGAATGCACATACTGGTTTCAGTTGATAGAAAGGTTAACATTAGCTCAAATAACCATTCATTACAAGCAAGATATGGGGAATTCCATCACCAAAGGTACCTGTCAAGCCTTGAAGCAAAAGAGCACAAAGGTTAACCCGTCCTGTCAGCTAAAAAACTAAGTATACAATTCACACTCGCCAAAATGCACAATAACAGATTGGTATACCCCCTGAAGTGACTTCAGTGTACTTGAATGGGCTCCACAGTCAGGTCTCACTTCAATAGAGCGCCTTTGAGGTGTGTTCGAACACCAGGTTGACATCATGGATGTGCAGCTGACAAATCGGCAGAAACTGCGTGATGCTATAATGTTAATAAGGACCAGAATCTCTAAAGAATGTTTCTGACACCTTCTTGTGCCTTTTCTAAAAAAAAGCAAAAATGGTCTGATTTAGATTTGAAGAAAGCCAAATCGCTTGACATTCCCCCATTTGGTTTCAGAAGCAAGGTTGTCAGGAACAGGGTGGGTGTGTTCAGTGCCTGCAAATGTAAAAACCAGAAGATCATCAGCTGAACTCCATCATCTAATACACATTCACCCCAATCCAATGACCAGATTCAGTCCAAGCACAAGCTGAGTGAGCATTGGTTGGACAGAATCACTGGTTTATCTACAGAACCCATCCTTCTGTGAAACAAAGCAATGATAAAAGCTCAGTTCTTCTACAGTGCTTTCACAGTAAAATTCCCATCTGTTCAGGAAGCATATTCTATAACATCTATGCTGCGTGACTTAGTACTTGTGGACTGGGGAGGGTTTGGGGCATTGTGAATTGTTTCAGCTGTGGTCTGTATTCAACCAAAAGGGTGCAAAGCCTCGGAACAGTGAGCCAGCATAAATCATTATAGAATGTCAGACTATGTTATGTTTTCGATTTCACTTTATGACACTGTACACTTGGTATGCTTTGTATTTCTCAGAGAACACAGACATATATTTGAAGGAGATTAGTGGACCAAATGTAGTTGTATAGAAACATAACATTGATAGTACCACCCCTTATTATATTTTTGTTACAACTTTGCTTCTAATTTCCAAAGGTTGCCAAGGAGCCTGTTCCTTTTCGTGATGTGGGTGATATCTTAGAGTACAGTATTGTTCCTTTTTCTACACTCTGGTTCTTGTGGTCTCATTTACAGCTGTTTATATAAGAGACTACAGTGCAGTCATTAGAAAGCTTGTATGTGACAGCCCCACACCAGCTCACACACGAGCATCTATTGCGTATTATTACTGCTGTATGCTGTGTTCTCTCACACTCATCTACACAGACATTATTCTTTTTCCCCTGTCAGCCAATAATAATATTGCTGACAGCTTCTTGTTTGGTACAGGAGCAAGTCAAAGCTCTGCCCACAGCATGAGAAAGAACAGTGAACAAAGTCTGCAAAGTGACTCATGTCTCTTCAACTTTCATTCATAACACAGCTTTAGCCGACTCATCTGTGCTCGTCTCATTCATAGTGACATCTGTCTGGCATTTCGTTGTGTTACTGCCATAATAACAGGCTGCAGCAAGGCTTATTTTTTTCTCTGATACCAAACAGTAATGTTATCCAGATTCTTTCTGCCCAGGGGGTGTTCAGTAATCGAACCTGGAGAGTTGAATTTATGTAAAGTTTAGTAAGTGTTATATTACAAAATCTGCTGCTAAGTGTTAAAATGTAAATTCCTTATTTAGTATAAACGGTTTGTTTGGCTGAGACTAGTTGGACAATCTTTACTGTTCCTTCTGCAGGTGTTCTTAGAATGGGCCTTGAAAGTTTGTAAAATCTTTAGGAATTAGGCATTTTTAGTAAAACAATTGATATGAATTGTTTATTAGAAAATACAGTATGTAAAAAAGATAACCTGATGAAGCAAAGAATTTATTTGAGGTTCAGGGTGTCATGTTTGTTCATTGTGAAGGACCCATGTGCAAAGCCAGACTGTGGTAAAGAGGATACTTAAAAAATGAAAATAAGGAGAACTTACAGGGGAATCACTGCAAGAACGGGTCTTGGAACATAGACAGAAAAAACAGAGAAAGTAATTGGCAACATAACGGAGTAACAGACAATCTTAACGGAAGGATCCAACAATGAACAATGAAAACCAGAAGCTTAAATACTGAGGCAGGGGTGGAAATTGACAAATGAACCAGATGAGCTAATCAGAGGAGATGTGGAACAGCTGATGGAGGCTGAAAGCAGGGAAACTGGGGGAGGGAGACTAATTAATATAAAGGGAGTTTAACGAAGACACAAACAGACTACTAACAAAGGGGGGATGACTAACAGTGATCTAAGAGAAATAAATCAAATGTACAAAGAACAGAACAAAAAATAACTACGAAACCAAACACAATGGAAGGAACTTCTGTGGCAAAACTCTAATGGCAAAAATAACAATTGACAATGGCAAGACTTTCAGAACATAATGGTGTGCTGTGGTGGTGGGGTGGTGGTCCTCTGTGGTGCAACTCTGGTGCTGCAGGGCAAGCGTGAGCTTAGCGGGTGCATCTGGCTTCTGGCCTTGTACTGAGGTGGTATTTGCTTGTCAGCTGGGTGGTTCCTGGTGGGTGGTGTGCGCTTGGGGTTGGGGGTTTTCACTGTGTCCCCACGGACGTATGGAAGGATGTGTGGTGATGCTGTTGCTATGGCGTTGTGGTGTGGTCAGGTGTGGTTTATCAGCTGCCTCAGTGTTGGTGTGGGGTGTGTTTTGTTGCTCCGCTGGCCTGGTTGTGGCTGTGGTCCAGTGCCAGGCTGGGGGACATCGAAGACTGCGCGCTCTTGTTGCCCTTTTTATTTTTTTCCTTTGGAGTGGGGCTGCTCTTTTGGTCGTTGCTGCACGCTTCCAGCTGGGTACTCTTCGTTGGAGGTTGGGGGCTACTTCAGTCGGGGGACTGGGTGTTGGGGCTGGGGATCAGGGTTTGAGGGTTTGGGCAGTTCTGGTGTTGGTCCCGGTTTACGGTCAGTTCTCGGGGCCTGGTGCCTGTTCCTAGCCTTGGGCTCGGTGGATGTGCCGGTGCCTCCCTTCTCTGTTGGAATTTGGCGAACGGGGGTGCCTATTTGGGTCAGCCAGGAGCTGGATCCCTGGAAAAGCATTTTGCCTCCTAGTCCTTCCCTCCCCATCCCTGGACACCTCCCTCTACCCGTTCCATCACACTACCACTCATGTAGGGCCTTGGGGTGCGGGTGCGTCATTGGAGTGTCTCAAGGGTTTTCCATCTCCGTGGTCCCATGGCAGACTGGGCCTCAATTTTAATGTACAACTTAGACACATTTTCATGACACTCACATGTAGGGCCTTGGGGGTGGGCATGCTTAATGGCATCCAGAGCAGAGTGGGCACCTCAACTCTGGTGCTTGTGGCCCCCTCTGAGGGTTAAGTTGTATGTAGACATTGTGGGTTCTGGTTTTGGGCGGGGGGTTGGGGTGCATGGCAGACCCTCCTTTCTTTATAAATGCACTCTACAATAACATTATTATGCAATTATTTCAATTGCAATGGACACGGAGACAGAAACCAAAAGAAAAAAAAAGAAGCAAAAAAGAGAGATGTCGGGTAAAAAGGAAAAAGGGGGAGAAGGAGAACATAATAGAGAGACAGAACGGTGAAGAGAAAACAAGATGACACCGAGGAAGACTGCTTCTACACCTCCAGAAACATATTTAACAACAGCAATGTTACCGAAAAGTGCACGGTACTTGCGAATGCAAGATGTATTTGGTGGTAAGTGCAGCTCAATACAAAACATCTGTGTATCGGTTAACGCCTGAATCCAAACACCTGTGGGTGTAAGTGTGAGTGCTCCATACAAATATGCAATAGCGAGTGTGAAGAGCCACAGACCTGACACCTTGGACCTGAGACAGACACAGAGGAGATCTGAGCCACAGACATCCAAAGGCCCCCCGGAGTATGGAAACCCTGGGACGACCACCGCTGGGACTAAAGCAACGACCGAGCACCGTGCTCACAACAGACACCCCAACCCAATCCCACGACAGGAGAAACTTACCCAGCACACCTCCAAGCCCTTCCAATCATCTGGCTAATGCCAGCAGCCCCAGCCCAGCGATCCATGAGAGAGAAGCATGCTCCAGTCAGGTAGGTACCCACATCCGAGCTGATCAACCAGCTTGGGCAGAGCACAAAGGGCCAGCCGCTCCAGTGCAGGTAAAAGATGAGATCCACCACCCCACCCACAGGAAGCCAAAGCACGGCACACCCCGTAACACCAAGCAAGCCGGCCAGCTCCTCCACCAGAGCAAAGTCACATCCCAGTCACCGCTGCACAGACATTTGGTTTATGCCAAATATGCCCTCTGCTTTGTGGCCCAAATAATTAAATTTTAGGCTCACTTGTCCAAAGAACATTATTCCTGAAATCTTGCTCTTTGTCTACATTCTGTATAGCAACTTTTGGCCTGACCTAAATTTTTTACAGCTCCCATTAAAGTTAAACTTGTGCAGTCTTACCAACAGTAGCAACAGCCTGGTGTAGGCCCTTAATAATGTTTAAGGATTTTTGGAAACTTCTTGATCATTTTACCCAAGCTAAATGACGTGAACACATTACTTTAGCTTTCTTGCATTGGCTCCTTTTTTATTAATTTGAATTGTTTACTACTGGAATGAAATCTAAAGGTCTTTGAGATGTTTTAGACATCCGTTAACTTACTAAAGCTATGTGGTTGTCAAATCAGCTACTTTTACAAGTTTTAATGTCCAGGCTAAAAAAACAAAATAGATAGGGTCTTTTCAACTGCAGCACCAAAGCTCAGGAACAGTCTTTCATTTCATGTGAGGTTGTCCTAGGATTATGAATAATTTACAACACATATATGTTTTGGAACATTTCTTAAACAGGCTTTCTGCCCTGGATTAGTGTGATACACTGGCTTTTAAAAAGTTTCATCACATGCATTTTGTTTTATTTGCTAATTGGCTTTTAAACACAATTTTTAGGATTATTACATTTTATTGATGGTCCAGTTACTTTTAAGTTATTGTACTGGACTTATTTAAATGCTGCCTGTACATCAATTTGGTGCAACTGAGTGTTTTTAAATGTGCTCTATAAATGAATGCATAAATTAATTTTAGGGTCTCCTCTTGGCATGAACTTGTTTGGATGGCCAAACCTGTGCATGCAAGAGGTTTTTTTAATGATCTTCTCACTTGTAAACTGTCTTTTGTACAGTGGAAAGTTTAAAATTCTTTTGAGAAATTTTTAAATCCCCTACCAGAAATATAAAATGATATACTCTTATTTCTATAGACCTCAGACAGGTGATTTGATCTTACTATGGTGGCTATTTTGACTTCAACAGTCAGGAGCACACCAAAATAAATATCTCACATGTAAACAGGACAACTCTCCTTCAATGTGTTAAGTCTAATGATGTGCACCCTATGTGATTTGCCTGATAGGGCCATGTAAAGTGGGAAAAAGCACACAGTTGATTTGGTGGTTCCAGTTGAAACTAGAAAAACCCTCAGAGCCCGCAGACCTCCGCCAAGGCCACTGCATGACAGCTGCTGACAGGGTCACGAACCATGTGGGAATTCCAAGTTGTCACACCATGGCCAGGCAATAATAAAGATTCATTCAAAAAAAAAAAAAATCAGGATCCAGATGGTGCTCCACATCACCACCAAAATCTAACACTCTGTTCCTTGGCTTAATACACATCTTCTCTGAAAATTTCATCAAAATCTGTTCATAACTTTTTTAAATGTTTTGCAAGCAGACACAGACAAACCAAAGCCAACAAAAACATAACCTCCTTGATAGGTAATAAGTTAATTACTGCTTCAGGAGGGAACCCATCTGTTTAGAGCCCAAAGTTTCTACAACAGTCAACCAGAGCTATGGGGATGTGCTTCTGAGGTTTCGCCACTTCAAGTGAATCATTTCACCGTACACTCAGTCATTTAGTCCATTGTTCATGAACAAATACTGAGTGTTGCAGCTTTAAACCTCATAGCTTAAGTTTATGAAGGAGATTAGGTAAAGTGCCTCTTTGTTTAACTCAAGTAAAGTGCTTCTTTATTTAACTTAAGTGGTTAAGTTAGTTCAGGATTAGGGCGACTAAAAACAATGTAACCCTTTAAGCCAGTAAAAAACTGTGATATTTTTACACTTAAAGCTTAAAGGAGGATTATACTTCAGATATGCCTCCATTATATCTATTCAACGATTGCTGATCAAACATTCAACTCATCTGCAATTTTAATTTAATATAACCTGTATTCCAAAAAGACTTCCTGTAGAAAAACCCTTATTCAAGCTTTATTAAACCTTCCTATATTATCTTTTTTTGTCTCCCATACAGGCATTATTTTAAATCCCATCCAATTATATCGGAGACAGACTATGTGCACAGTCATCAACATAGCTCCTGCTCCTTGCCACCTCATTGACCTGAAACTGTTTAACTGTGATGTCCTGAAAGTCTTTGCTGTATGTCTGAGTAAATGTATACGTGATCCACTGCTGTGTGATTTGAATGCCAAATGCCTGACTCAAGATAAAAAAAAAGTGGGTGATGACACTTTCTTTTGCTGTAGGCTATTGGTCGCGCGGGTGTTCCCATCACACAACTCGTCACTGATTGTGCAGGAGACAGTGAACAAGTGAGATGGAGAAGCACTTTAACTGGAGAAAGAAAGCAGTTGACAACATTGTATACCTTGAGATTAAGCTGCACCATCTGAGTAGCTAGAGGCTTTGTTTTTCCAGGCAGCTCCTTGAACTTTGCTAAAATTGATCTGTAAGAGACTCTATAGTTGAACAGCAAGCAGTCAGTTAATCATGGTGGTTGTTCCCACAGTTATGCAGCCTGTTAGAGTCTAGGGTCTAAAAAAATAAAAACAAAAGGAGTGGATAATTTGGTAAAGGATTTGGAGAATAACTTTCTAAATGCCCCCTGTAGAGTAGATTGTTACTGCAAAATGAAATACAGGTATGAACCTATTCAATGAAAAAAACATCAAGTTTAAAAAAAAAAAGTCTTACAAGATTACTCCAGTGGTTAACAATATTTCCTCATGACCACAGTGCCTTGAAAAAGTAAGTTTTAAAAAATGTTTCCATTTTAATGCATTCATCCATCCATCCATCCATCCATCCATTTTCTATACATGCTTCTTCCATAGTGGGTCGCAGGGGAGCTGGTGCCTATCTCGAGCAGTCTACAGGCGAGAGGCAGGGTACACTCTGGACAGGTTGCCAGTCCATCGCAGTTTAATGGATTCATTGTATTCAAATAGCAATTTATGTTACAGACCAAAACAAGGGAGTGTATAATTGCAAAGTGGAAGAAAAAGGATACATATTTTTTCACAAATAAAAAGTATGAAAAGTATGTTGTGCATTTATGTTCATCCTACCTGAGAGAATACTTTGTAAAATCTTAGACCCCATCTAACAGGGTTTCTTTCAGGATTTCTCTGTATTGAGCTCCTTCCATCTTCCCATCAACTCCGACCAGCTTCCCTGTTCCTGTTCAATAAAAACATCCCCACAACATGATGCTGCCCACACAGGGCTGTAGGTAGCATCATCATCTTGAGGATGGTGGGTTTAGGGTGATCTGCAGTATTAGTTTTCCACTACACACAGCGTTTTGCATGTTGGACAGAAAGTTCTATTTTTTTTTTTCCTCATTTGACCATAGCACCTTCTTTCACATGTGTGCTATGTCTCCTACAATCTTGTGGATTGCATAATTGAAGGTTATCTCAACTTCCAGCTAAGCTGTAGACTTCTGCAGCTCCTCCAGAGGTACCATGAGCCTTTCAGCTGCTGTTTTGATTAAGACATTAAATGTCATTTTAGGTGGATGGCCACGTGTTGGTAGGGTTGTTGTTGTGACTTCTTGTTCTTTTCTCCCCTCATATTCCATAAACATGCATGTCAGGTAATTGTTTCACTCTTAATTGCCCTCAGATATAAGTATATGCTTGTTTGTTTGTTGAGATGTGTTGCAGCAGAACCAAATACGGAGGTACAAGAGATGGTGCGATCAGTTGTTAAATTACCAATTATTTATTTGTTAAATAATTATGAATTTATCCAGTTTAAATGTATATTTTGTATGACAATTTGACTTCACATGGTTCCTTGCAGTGTATGGTGCAGTGAATGGTACACAATCCACAATGAGACATTCAAATAAGCTTTCATAATTTATGGAACTTTTTTTTCGTCTGTGCACTGACTTTCCATTGTTGTACACATAGTGATATTGTGATGAATGCATTGGAGGCAAAGTAGTGTTTAGTTTTTTACCCAAAGACAGTTTGAAATGTAGACATAGGAAGCCACAATGGAATCACTGACCTTTTAGCTTGCATACTTGCACTCCTCTACCTACTGAGCCCCAGCTGCAAGTGTGGTTGGAAACATTCAGTGTCAAAAAGTTAAACCACCATTTCTCATCAGACAGTCAAGATCCATCACCATATCCTGAGCCAGAATCACCCACAAGTCATTTCTTCAAGAAACATTTATCAAAATTTCACACCAGTGGCACCTTGAGAAAATGAGTCATAAATATGCTAGCAGTGTTTCTCTGTTAACGTCACAGAAGACTGGCTGTTAATGGAGCTGTCATGGAGTGACATTTTGGACTTTGTGGGTTCTTGTGATGGTTTATTTTGTAATTTAGATTCTCCTTATGGCTTTGTTTATTTCTTAGGTTGTTGTTTCTATGTTATCCTCTAGTTTCTTTGTTTACTTTAGTTCATAGTTATTCTAGTTCTTTATTTCCTCCTCTGATTTATTATCTTGCTTAGTTTGTGTTTTCTGTTCGTTTAGTCATTTCACTCTTCTTCAGCCTTTGTATTTGTTTCACCTGTTCCTTGTTTCTTTGATTACCTGCCTTTTGTTCCCTTCTATGTGCTCTGTGTATATTAGTTGTTCCTTGCTGGTTCCTTCTGTTACTACCCCGTTCCCTACCACGTCTATGCTTTGTTCATGCTTTGCTTGGATTTTATGCTACGTTTTGCCATTAGTACCTGCAGAGTTTTGTAAGTTTTGTATTTTGGACTCTGATTCATATCTGCAGTGTTTTTGTTACGTTTTTGCATTTGAGGAATAAACTATGATGCGGCTACCGAGCTCTTGTCTGCACTTTGGTCCGACCCAAGATCCTCCCCCAACAGGAGCAGACTGACCCATGACTCTCTTCTTTTCACCATGTGTGTATGTGTGTGTGTGTGTGTGTGTGTGTGTGTGCAGCCACCGGCAATTCAAAACCTTTCATTTAGCATTCCACACTTATGCTGGATCAAAGGTAATAATGACTTCTCTGGATATCAGATCCAAATAAATCCCTGCCTGACACAGGTGTTGGGTTGTTTTCCAAATCTCAGAAGATCACATGGAGGCTTTTAAAAAGCTGATCTAGAGAGAGCGAGAGAGACTCATCTTTTTAATTCATTAAGAAAATCTGTTCCTCAATGGTCAAAACTGCACTTGTTTGAGGCTGAAGAAGTTAATTCGGCTCGGTGACACCTTTTAATGAGCACAGGCTCACAATGAACAGCACACAGTGAAAATGGTAATGGTGTGATGTGACAACAGTTAAATCTCGGCCATTAGGACCAGCCCAGACGCTCCGCACATGTTCCTGACTTTCCCTCTCTCTTCCCACCTCATTAAATTGTAAATGAAAGATACAGATCATTTGGAAAGAGCCCCAGATGATATTGGCAGATACAGGGTGTCTAATTAGCAGATTGTTGACTGACAGGCAAGCAGGCTTTATGAGGAGACATACCCACTCAAGCAGTTGACATCACTGGATTTGTCTGTTTTCAAGTGTATAATGATGTTAAACACAAGCAAGCTGCACTGACATAACATGAGAGGTGGTTTATGTGTTTTTTTATCTTCTTTGTTCAAGGTCTGTTTATCAGGAGAAGGAATTTAATGCTCATTTACAGTTGAGTTGCATGTAAGGTGAGATATAGGCAACATTTCTGGTGTGTATTAATAATATAGTCATGTTGGACAAAATAAACTGTTAATGTAGAAAATTTGAAATGTATTGAGTCATGTTCATGATTTACAAGGAAATGTATTTATAATGTCTGAACTTTTTGGTCATAAATCCTTAAAAGGGAACAAAAGAAATCATTAGAATCACCCCCAGGTTAATAAAGGACACTATAACTATATTCATACAGAAAATCATACCAGAAAATATACAGTAAACCTATTTGTTTGAAGAGTGTACCAAATGTGGCTGGTGATAACTATAGAGTACTCAAACACAATAATTCTGACCTTTAACACACATTTAACTGCTTTCATCAAGATCCTTCAAAATATGCTTGACAGACCTTTTAGATTGACCACAACAACCTGATATCCCAAACTGATGGCTTCCTGAATCTTCAACATACAAAGATGGCCAGTTGTGTTATGCTCAAAGAGTCTTGTTTGATATCTGTTGATTGTAGCCTCTGATTTGAAGGATTTTATTTAAAATAGAACTGTCATGCCACGGAGCTGAGCACAGGTTTGTGTTGTGTTCGTGAAGTGTTCTCTCACCTCTTCCTTCAGGGTGTGACGGGCAGGTGCATCCGTGCAGCTGATCCTCATCTGGGCTAATTAGTGAACTGCTCCTAATCAGTAGGAACCCTGAAGGAGGCATCAGTTTGCTAGAGTAGGTGGAAACTCCCCCACATGACCTGATCTGGATTCCCCAGTCCATGGTCCTGGTCCAAGTCCGTGTAGCACTCTACTGTGTTTGCCAGACCGAGAACCTCCTTCTACTTCCTGGAACTTACAACACAAGGAAAGTTCCTACCTCATCTTCTGTGGTCCAACCTGCAACCTTTCTGCCTGTCCACCCTCCAACACGACTCACCACCTATTGGATGAAAACAGAGAAGGAGAGAGCCTCAATCGCTGCCGCACATCTGCGTCTATCAACCGGAGTCTTCGTAGTGTGACTCACCTTCCCTCCCGAAAGACTCAACCAAACAGAACAGTGAGACACATTCTTCATTTATCCATAATTCTACTTTCCTCCAATCAGTTCTACTCACATACCTCTCTTCCTCAGTGAATGGTCCTGCCAGATCTGGATCCCAAGACGAACTTTCCAATCCAGTTTTTCAATAAATCTGTTAAACTTAAATTCTGCCTCCGTAATTGTAGTCCGCTCTAGAGTCACCCGGTTATCCGTCATGACAAGAACAGAAGCATTCAGTATTGGAAATTAAGTGTACCAGCAGCTGACAGGGAAAATGCAAGTATATAGATTCACACAAATTCTCTCCATGAGCTTCATGAATTGATCACCTGAAATAGTTTTCCAGTCTTCCCAGAGGTTCATTGAGAGACGTATAAAGGTTAATATTTCATTCACCGCAGCAAAGGTGGCAACATTAAGGAATCTAAAATATAAAACATGTTAAAAATTATTTTATAGTTTTATGTTTGCTTCATATTTGCATTTGTGTTCATTCAGTCTTGATGCCTTCAGTGAGAATTCACATACTATGTAAATAGTACATAAAGAAACCATTAAATAAGAAAGGCATCTTCTCCTCTTTAAATTAACACTGCCAGGGAGATGAAGGTGCCCGTCTTTCCCTCTGCTTTGTGTTTTCCTTACATTTCAATAAATTTTCATTTAATTGGACCACCATGTGAAAAGGAGCCATTGCTTGTCTCCTACAATCATTATTAGAAAAATTCTTCTTCATAATGCCTGATTCCAACTTTTACATATCTTTAAATATTGCTGATTGGTTATTTTCCACCCACTTTTCTGCTTTGCTTCTTGTGTCAATACCAATCTGCTGCTTGTTTTGACATTCCTGTTGTTTATGTCATCTGTAAGCAAGACAATCTGTGGCTGTCAAAGACCGCGAAGCGTTGTTATCCAAGCACTGGTTGATGTTCTTTTCATTCGCAGCTACAATTTTAGAATGGAAAAAGATTGTCAGAACCACAGCCACATCAGTTTTACATTAAGACCACAATACACTCACACGCACACACAGACATTCCTCTTCCTGGTTCAGCACTTGGTGGGTAAAGTAAAACAAAGTAAAACTGCGAGCCCATACAGGGATGAGTCTACTGATAGCGATCTGTTAGTGGCACGTTTCCACAGGACAGAGGCCTGGAAGGCAGAGGGAGATGAATAAGGGTAAGGGAGTTATTTGTAATAATTGTGGCGAAGGATGTGAGGTATGGAAAACCAAAGTTTCCAAAAACTGGGCAGCAAGAAAAGAGCATCTCCGGCTAGATCACTCTCATCTGGAGCAGCTTGCCTCCTAAGGAATTTAAGTAATGGGGCAGATTTCTCTGAGAGCCTGCTACCCTTTAGACTACATTTGAAAGCTTCCCTGCACATTCCGCATGAGCCTCTTTTACGGAGGTGCAGACAGTGATGTTCTGGCTCAGCTCCAGGTTGATGGTCCTCGGCATACTGGTCTACAAGAAGACGAAAGGACCTTGAAAGCAAAGACCCTTGTATCAGAAAAATAATTCCAAAACCACAGTGCTGCAAGTTGAAGCACAATACAGAAACATATGCCAGCAAGTGCTGTTATATCAGCGGTGGTTGTAAATCTGGTCATCTGGCTTCTTGGAGCTTATAACAAGCCATTAAAGAGTAATATATTATAAGTGAAGTGTCACCAAGATGTGTAGCTGACCTCATTCTGGTTTTGCATTTTTTTTTATAGTGGAACAAAGCTGTTGATGGTATTTAAGTCAAGTAATATGACCCATGGCTGAATTCCAAAGGCACACATTAAATTATGGCTCAGTGCTGCTGAAAGCTGCTGGAGATTGTAAATGGAAAGAGACTCTATTCATTGCACTGACTATTTGAAAATGGTTCCTAGTGCCAAGCAAATATGCGATATGGGCGAATAAGGATTAGTTGAAGATGGGATATAGTTTACATCCGACAAATTTTCAACCGTAAAAATGATCAGCCTTATTCATAGTATGCAGTAGTAGATACCTTTACTAATATCTAGTGCCACTTTTTCCCTGCTTCCTTTAATAGAAGCAAACCCTCTGGGAGAGGTATTTTTGTGTGCAGCCTGGTAAGATGAAGAGGTGCATTGTAAAAATTCTATAAAAGCCATTCAGAAACATCAGACAATGTTTCTCCTCTAAACCGTATGAAAATGTTTATGTAGAATGTAAAAATCCAGAAGAACATACAGTGCATTGTAAACGTACCTTTTTGAACCTTTCCAAATGTTCTCACATCAAAACCAACAAACTTCAATGGATTTGGGGTATATGACCCTGAAAACAGGACAATGACCCTAAGCATACAGCGGCAGTTTCTATGAAATGGTTTTGATCTAAGGATACTCATGTTTGAATGGGCAGACCTAAACCCATCTAATCTGACTGAACTTGAACAAGTTTGCAAAGAAAAATAGCAAATATTTCAGTTTCTGAGTGGGATAAACTGGTAATGAAATACCTCAAAAGACCTGCAGCTGTAGATGCAGCAGAGATAGTTCCACAAAATATTGACTCAGAAGGTCTCATTGTGTATGAACACCACAATCTTTATTGGTAAAAAACTAATTGAAAACCATATATTATTTAGACTAATTTAAAAATTATGCCCCACTTTTAGTTGGTCTATCACAATTTTTTGTTTTGCTTCACACTTAAATCTTTCTCCATGTATAAATATCTAAGACAAATTAACAGAGAAATGGGCTGAAATGTGTGGAGAAGTTAGGAAATTTCAGTCTGGTCTTTCACATAAAATCCAAATAAAATACACTAAAGTTTACGATTGTGAGATGACAAATTTAAAAGATGCACTGTAAAATAAAGAGGGACTTTGGTGACTGTTAAAACACAAGCAGAAAGAAAGTGAGGGAACACTCAAGTCCTTTATCTGCATTAACATGAGGAGTCTTAATAGCAGTTCGAGTTGTGTGCTCTGTACTATCTCATTGCTGACGGAGGAATCAGCTCGAGGAACACAGGATGCCTTACAGGAGTTCGACCCCTTGGGACTCGACAGCAGAAGCACAGCATTAACTGGGATGAAAATGGAAAGGCCAGGCAGGGTGGAAAAGTGGAAGGAAAAAAAAGCAACGGAAACCAGATAACATGGGGGTTTGATCCCCTGACAATTCATGTCTGAGCTGAAGCACAGCATTCAGAGGGGATGTGACAAATTCAGCTCGAAACTCACCCACCCAAGTGAAGATGTACAGCCCATTAGTGTTGGGAGGAAAGGGGAAAGAGAGGCTCAAATAAATATACAAATTCGGCTTAGTCAATCCCCATCTGTCTGTTTGTCTTTCGCTCAATTCTCTCATTTTCTAGTCCCAAAACTCTTACCGACTCAAAAGGCTTTGGACTGGCTAAAATTGTTGACCTGTGCAATCACAATATTTAGACAATTGCTTATGACATCAATCTATCTATCTATCTATCTATCTATCTATCTATCTATCTATCTATCTATCTATCTATCTATCTATCTATCTATCTATCTATCTATCTATCTATCTATCTATCTATCTATCTATCTATCTATCTATCTATCTATCTATCTATCTATCTATCTATCTATCTATCTATCTATCTATCTATCTATCTATCTATCTATCTATCTATCTATCTATCTATCTATCTATCTATCTATCTATCTATCTATCTATCTATCTATCTATCTATCTATCTATCTATCCATCCATCCATCCATCCATCCATCCATCCATCCATCCATCCATTGCTTTCTCTGACTTTTGCTTGTTTCACATTTAATCCCTCCTCACTGTATTAGTAGCTAAAATAAATTAATAGAGTAATGAGTCAAAAGTCTAGAAAGGTCATTTTAAATTTTTAAATTTTGGCCAGCTTCTCTGTTAATAATGAAGTGTTCCCACAGCATGATGCTGCCACCACCAGAAAAAGTTTATTTCCAATGACATTACATTACACTTACATGGACTCTTTTTACTAATTTGGTGACTTCTAAAGGCAGTACACATACACTTTTCAAAAAACATTTTTAGGTAAACTAAAAAATAAACTGAAGTGTGTGGTGGTCATCTTAACAAAATAAAAAGAGTTAAAGGGTTATGAATTATTTTGCAAGCCACAGTAGATACCATGCATAAAGCTTTGCCAATCATTCTTTCCTATTCAGATGATTGCCATTAAATCTTAATACCAACAACCTCAGAGGAAGAGAATCCCAGTTGAATGAGTCCAGTGGATATAATGACAGTGTTACAAGCAGTTTGTTTCCACTTCTGCCAGGCACCCATTCCATAATTAGTATGCTGTCAGTAAACAAGCCTTCTCTTGTTTCAGTGGCTGTTTGTAGTTATTTTGGAAGCGCCCAAGCAAGCACCAATTAGAGACTACAAAGGCTAAAGTGTATGTGTAATAACGGTCTGGTATTCACAGAATGTGATCAGCAAGCTAAAAGTATGTCCATAACAACTGTCTCTGTAACAGTTTAAGTCAAACCTGAAGTCTGAAAAGTTTTGTGGAGTCCATATGGAGCCTGATCCCTAAATGGTTGGTTGTGTGTGTACACAGAAGCCAATAGCTCTGTGGACAGAATCTTCTTCCGTGCTAAACTGAGACTTCTGTCTGATCAACTTCATTACATTTTCCACCCGACATCAGACAACTTCTCTTTAAAATTAATTGGATGGATGGATTGTTACGGCTTGCGAGATATAGGACCCCAGAATGCAGACGAGCAGGCAAGTGGTAAGTGCAAAAGGTTTAATAACAAAAACTCACTCACAGCAGGAGGCAGGAACAAAACAACAAACGGGCAGGCGAGACAGGCATGCCATGATCAAAAAACAACAAGACTTGGTTTGAGGAATGTTTCCGCCCCGAATGACAGAACAGGTGTGTATTTATGGAGTGTAAACCAGGTGAACTTAGGAGACAGATTAACTTTGAGCAGGTGAACCGAATAAACTTAATTGACAGACAGAACAAAACGTGGCTGCGGCAAAAACAGAGACTCTAATATACAAACAAAACCAAACTTGACAACACATGAACAAGACTAAAACATGGCCAGAAAAATAATAAACAGAAGCATGATTCAAAATCTAAGAAGAAGAATTATAAATAATAATAATAAACAAAGGAAAGAGTCAAAACCTTAACTGTGAAAAACATAAGAAAAAACCCGAAACCAAACAACCCCAAATCATAACATGGATGGATGGATGGATGGATGGATGGATGGATGGATGGATGGATGGATTTTATCCTTAATGATTATCAACCCCTTAAAAATTTCTTTATAAATATTTATATATTCTGTATTTCCTACTTGATTTGACCTTACAGGTCCTTCTCAAAATATTAGCATATTGTGATAAAGTTCATTATTTTCCATAATGTCATGATGAAAATTTAACATTCATATATTTTAGATTCATTGCACACTAACTGAAATATTTCAGGCCTTTTATTGTCTTAATACGGATGATTTTGGCATACAGCTCATGAAAACCCGAAATTCCTATCTCACAAAATTAGCATATCATTAAAAGGGTCTCTAAACGAGCTATGAACCTAATCATCTGAATCAACGAGTTAACTCTAAACACCTGCAAAAGATTCCTGAGGCCTTTAAAACTCCCAGCCTGGTTCATCACTCAAAACCCCAATCATGGGTAAGACTGCCGACCTGACTGCTGTCCAGAAGGCCACTATTGACACCCTCAAGCAAGAGGGTAAGACACAGAAAGACATTTCTGAATGAATAGGCTGTTCCCAGAGTGCTGTATCAAGGCACCTCAGTGGGAAGTCTGTGGGAAGGAAAAAGTGTGGCAGAAAACGCTGCACAACGAGAAGAGGTGACCGGACCCTGAGGAAGATTGTGGAGAAGGGCCAATTCCAGACCTTGGGGGACCTGCGGAAGCAGTGGACTGAGTCTGGAGTAGAAACATCCAGAGCCACCGTGCACAGTCGTGTGTAGGAAATGGGCTACAGGTGCCGCATTCCCCAGATCAAGCCACTTTTGAACCAGAAACAGCGGCAGAAGCGCCTGACTTGGGCTACAGAGAAGCAGCACTGGACTGTTGCTCAGTGGTCCAAAGTTCTTTTTTCGGATGAAAGCAAATTCTGCATGTCATTCGGAAATCAAGATGCCAGAGTCTGGAGGAAGACTGGGGAGAAGGAAATGCCAAAATGCCACAAGTCCAGTGTGAAGTACCCACAGTCAGTGATGGTCTGGGGTGCCGTGTCAGCTGCTGGTGTTGGTCCACTGTGCTTTATCAAGGGCAGGGTCAATGCAGCTAGCTATCAGGAGATTGTAGAGCACTTCATGCTTCCATCTGCTGAAAAGCTTTATGGAGATGAAGATTTCATTTTTCAGCACGACCTGGCACCTGCTCACAGTGCCAAAACCACTGGTAAATGGTTTACTGACCATGGTATCACTGTGCTCAATTGGCCTGCCAACTCTCCTGACCTGAACCCCATAGAGAATCTGTGGGATATTGTGAAGAGAACGTTGAGAGACTCAAGACCCAACACTCTGGATGAGCTAAAGGCCGCTATCGAAGCATCCTGGGCCTCCATAAGACCTCAGCAGTGCCACAGGCTGATTGCCTCCATGCCACGCCGCATTGAAGCAGTCATTTCTGCAAAAGGATTCCCGACCAAGTATTGAGTGCATAACTGTACATGATTATTTGAAGGTTGACGTTTTTTGTATTAAAAACACTTTTCTTTTATTAGTCGGATGAAATATGCTAATTTTGTGAGATAGGAATTTTGGGTTTTCATGAGCTGTATGCCAAAATCATCCGTATTAAGACAATAAAAGACCTGAAATATATCAGTTAGTGTGCAATGAATCTAAAATATATGAATGTTAAATTTTCATCATTACATTATGGAAAATAATGAACTTTATCACAATATGCTAATATTTTGAGAAGGACCTGTATATGTAAATAGGTTTTACAAGAAAATCACAGCATAAACTCTAATTTAAAAACTGAAATCCAAATAATATACTTTATTTCTTAACTGTTAAATGATTCCAGTTTATGTTAGTGTAAGGTTTAGAATTAGTCTGTTTAGATTTTCCACAATTTGTTGAGACCTTTTGTATTGCAATGATTGCAGTTTAATATTTAGACCTACTCATCAGCTTAGAGGAACTTTAGAGCTTCTCTCTGCACAGACTAACTTCAACTTTGCAACATTATGACTCCTCAGATGAACTGCACTTCACATCCTCCAAAAACATGTATGCTTGGTTAACAGTAAAGCTTTAATTTGATCATTTTAAAACATTAACGTTATTCTTTTCCTTTTATACCATTCATTCACCTCATAATTTTCCTGCTGAATCAGTTCATAAAGCAGTGTAAGCCAGAATTAGTCTATAATTTCTCCTTTCAGGTACTTGATTCGAGTTTCATTTGAAACTCTGGACAAGTCCAAAATATGACATGCTGCTGGGTTTCTTCAACAGACCAATGAACATTCTTTGCTGACATGCTTGTTGTTTTTTGGTTTCTAGTTGACCGGCCTTTTTCTCCAGCTGTTGATCAGCCCACAGGTGATGTCATGGTTCGCGCCAAAGAACCAAATAGTCCACGATTCCCGAGTTGAACCAGAGTTCACGCACTGGAACTTCTTTTCATTGGAGGAAACATGCTTCATCGGTTCGAAATCCCGTTCGGGAACCGGAACAGGCTCTGAACCAGGCATTGGGATGCGGGTTCGCTTAGGGAAAGGGGCTGGCAGGCCAGCTTGCTTGGTTTGGCAGGGTATGCCCTGTGGGAGTGTGCGCTGCCAGCATGCCAGGGTGCCTCTGGGGTTGAGTTTTGGGTGGAGTTTTGGGGAGCTTTGGCGTGCTATGGTGGCTTTCCTCTGATGCTTCTTTCTGTAGCTCTGGCCCCCGGCCTGGCGCCGAGCTGCGGTCGCAGTTAGGTGGGTGGAGCGGTGGAGCACGTTTAGTCCCTGTGCTGGGGTGGCTGGCAGGTCATGCTCTGTCTGGGGCGGTTGGTCGGCCTGGCCTGGCCCGGCCCGGCCCGATTACGTAGCTGGCGCATGTTTCTATCTCATGGATGGGCGGGCTGGGGCTGCTTGTGTTGGCTGGATGGTTGGGCGGGCTTGGCATTGTGCTGCTCCACTGGCAGTCTTGTCTAGGTGAGGGTGATCGGGGCAGTGGGCTGGAGGGAGGAATGGAGGGGTTGCATGTGGGGTGGCGGGGGGGGATGGGTTGTGTCCTCTTTTTGGATATGGGGTCACCGACTTTTGAATCGCCTGGTTGGTGTTACTTCCTGGGCTGTCATTTTAGTGGCGGTGATGTGGTGTGATTGTGTGGTTGTTGGGGCATAGTGAGAGCCGTTGGCCCCCGGTACATGCTGCCAGCCAGGGACCTCTTGCAGGGGGAGTTTATCACATCTTGGTATGGGGTCAGGGGGTCCACTGTGAACACTGTGCTCAGTGGTGTCTGCTCTATTGCGCTTGTGGGCAGAGGCTGAGGTGGCATTGCACGGGGCCCTCGCCTTGCCATTGCGCAGCGTTGGGTGGTGGAGTGTATGATGCGGTGGGGTTGCTTGCAGTGGGGTTGTGTGTGGAGCTTGCACTGTGCGGATTCATTGCTTTTGGGTTCGGGGGCATGTGTTCGATATCTGTGTCCTGGTTGGGGGTGGCCCTGTGGAAAGATTCATGTTGGGGTTCATGAGGGGTGGGGGGCTCATGGGGTTGAGATCAGAAATCATTGGGGGGTTTGGATTGTTTCATTCTGGGATGGCTCTGGTTGGCGGGCTCGTTTGGACCAGGTGGACCCCTCTTTTGTAAGTGGCCCCCTCTCTGGATGGGTACTGGGGTCGTTGGGGGCTGGGCTCGGTGATGGGCATTGGGGTGTGGGCTGGGTTCATTCGGGTATGGGCGGAGCCGGCACTAGTCTGGGATGGTGCAGTCTGCCTGTCACCGTGGAAGGAAGGGGACCACCTCCTGGGTCTGGGGGCTGGTGGCCCTCTGGAGTATCGGTACCTGGACCTGAGAATAAGAGTATGTATGGGGAGTGTGAGTGAGTGTGCAACGTCCATTGTTGTGTGCTTTAACGTTGAGTGTGTGGTTGTGAGTCTTTTTATGTGTACACGAGAGTGGGAATGTATGATTGTGACTGTGTGCCTGTTTTTGCTTTTTTTTTTTTCCTTTTCGTTTATGTCTCCATGTTCATTGCAATTGAAATAATCCCAAAGCAGTTTCTAATAAAGTCTTTTTCATAAATATAAAGCGGAGCATTATAGTGTTAGCTGTAATGCTCCACTTGTGAAAGTAAATCTGTTGGGCCTCTTCTTGGTACTCAGACAACAATTCTGAGTGCTAGTCTACCGGACAGGACACGGCACGGCATCTTTATGTGTGAGCATTTTTATTGTTTCTTTTATTTTGTTTTTCCCCCTTTTACAACACTGCCATAAAAATCTCACTAGATAAGACGCTGATACAAGATGAAGATTGAGCAGGTAAAATATTTATGTTGAGCAATTCCAACTAGAATACAAAGGCTGACCTACAAAGATCCTTTTTTTCCTTTTTAAGCAAATGCTAACTCATTTTCACTGTAGATCTCAAAGAGCAAGCAGGAAATATAAAAAAGAGGTTCGAATATCTCTAAATACTAATTTAGTTTAGTTTTAATCAGTTTTATTCATTTGCTAAGGTCAGATACATCACGTATAAATTCAAAGAATCTTAACGGTTTCAAGGTTTGCCAAACATTCTTGGACTACATGAGCTGATGTGTCAAAAGAGGAAGAATTCATGTGATTAGTCATATAGCATTAATTATTTAAAAGGTATATTGTACTTTGTTTGTAGCTTGCAACAGATACATACATTTAATGTCCTAAACCAAGGAATTTGTTAAAAAAGTAAGCTCAGGCAGTTGTGAAAGCAGCCGAATATTGCCATAGAGTGATATTGTTAGATCTGGAATGCCAAACTCTGGAATCTGTGCATCACAAATGTCCAAAAATAAAAAATAGAAAAGTCTGCAACTCAAATGTGAGTTTATAACTGAAAGATTTCTCTGGTGATTTGTCCAGTGAGTAGCAAGTCAAGAGAACCGTTGTCTGAGTGCAGTAGGCTGGAGACTTAATAAACTGGCACCATATGAAGAGATTCAAAAGCTCTATCTGGTAAGCACAATCTGCCTGTTATTCAACACAGTGGTAAATGACCGCTTGTCTTAAAAAACTGCAATTCTCAGAACAACATGTCTTTTGGCCCAAAGAAGTCACTTCAAATTAATGTCACACATGTGATGCATGAAAAACAAGTTGAAACATTGAGATGACAGCTGTAGCCACATGCTTTCCTTAATCTGATTAACTTTATGCTTATAAATAACCCTCTGCAGTTGCCTCAGTGGTTTGACAGTTGACTCCCCGCTTGAGCTATCTGTCATCACCAGCTCACCAATATTTTCTGCTTTGATGATCTTTCCTGCAAACGTGCTCTTTGTGTTCTTTTTGCCTTTCTGTGCTGTTGCCAACAAATGCCCAGGCATCCAGTCCATATATTCTAATTAAAAGAGCTTTTTCTTTCCAAGAAAACATTCCATTTTCTATCCATTGCCATAGAGAGTGACAAGCTTCAAGATGGTGCCGTTACAGATGCTATTTTATTATTTATTTATTATTTATGTTATTATTAACAGCCACACAGATTTAGTAGGTTTGGCTAAAAACGCTCTTTTTGTTTCAGAAAAATTATACTTTCAAGCGGTTGTAGGTTTCCGGCTCTAAAATACGATGGCATCTGCCCACTCAAATATCTTGATGTGTGCAGCTCTGAAAGGGACAGAGAATTTGCTTACAAAATGAATAAATGATAATGAGTGGTTTCTCATATACATCTGGTTTATATAAGCTTGGTCACCGAACTTGTTTTACTTGCTTAAAGTCAAAACTGTTTGGGGAATGACTGACCCCTTACGAAACCTGTTATTGCTTAGGATGCATTCACACACACACACACACACACACACACAGATCTATGCAATGGTGACCGAGCAGGAACCTGGGTCAGCCAAAGATATAAAGCTATAGAGGTCAGTGTTAATTTATTCAGGGACATTTCAAAAGCAATTCAATCTGAAAAGACTCACAAACAGAGGGATGGCAATTAGAAACGTTTTAATGATGAGAAATTACATGGTAATTTCGGATCTGGGAGGAAGACATGAATGCTGAGAATGACATGAGCTAAGATGATCATTTGTAAGGCTTAGATTTAAATATGTCTTCCCCCTGATCCGACACTGGTGGTGGATTGGTGGCCAGGAAGCGAGGAAGCCAGGAGTAGATGTGAAGGAAGATGGTGGTGGTGGGGTGGAGGAGGGATGAGCTCAGCTGACAAGCGAAGATGAACACGGTAGAAGCTCCTTTAAAAGCAAGGTGTCGGAAGGTGATTGGATGGAGAATCAGACGGACAGGATGCTGATTGGAAGCCCGGGAGACGCACCGAAGAGTCACTGGAAGGTGGAGGCGGTGAAGGTGAGTCTTTCATTCTGAATTTTTGTCAAAACTCCATTTTAAGATCCTAATTTTAACTAGGTACAAATGATCCTGATTTGCACAATTGTTTGTGGGTTTGCTGTCACTCTTAATGTGACGGAGCTTCTATATCTTCGTCGCAGATGGCTGGCTCTTTCTTCTATGGTTTACAAGTGGAAAAACATGTTTTTGTTAGTAAAGGTTATCAGCACCTGAATGTTCAGAACACAGAAAGTTCCTGTTTTTTGTGAATCTGAGCAGCTTAAACCCCTGAGTCTCTAACATGTGCATTGTGACCATACACTGATTTATGGGTGGCTGTTGTTCTTTTCAACTCTTTACATTTTGTCTGACTCAATAGACATATAGCTTCTTTTCACTTGTATACATATAGATTACCTTTCATCATCCCCATTAAAAAGGAGTTGTGTTACACAATCAGTATGGGAGAACATGATGCACATTGTCAAAATGTTGTATTGGTGGCAAAGAACCACACTGAATATGTACAAATATCAGTTAAATATCTTGGTAAAAATGTATATTAACTACAGAACAACAATTTCTGTTCACATCATTGCCTTGCAAAATAATCCCTATGGCTTGAGCTTTTCCATATTGTGTCAGGTTACAACAAAAATCTTCATTGTATTTTAGTGGGCTTTTAATTGATAGATTGAGACAAAGTGGTTGGACAGCAAAATGATACATGCTTTTTTTTAACATTCTTTATTGATAGAAATTTAAAATTGTGATGGGTATTCTGCCCCTTTTACTGTGATACCCCTGAATAAACTCTTTTGTGCACTCCACAAATCTTTATTAAAGGGTGTCAAGAAGAAAGATATTACTGAAAGGATGTCACATAAAGTCATGTTTGCAGTTTGCAACATGCCATGGGGGACAGAGCCAATATGCAAAAATGTTTTCTGGTCATTTAAGAACAAGATTACACTTTTTGACCTACATGCAAAACTATCTATCTCTGGCCAAAAACAATCACTATGACTGACCCTAAAAACACCATCCCTACTGCAATGCCATGTTGTGACTATGAATCTGAAAATATGATTTAATATTTAATATTAATACTTTAATATTTTATCAAATAATATTTTGGTCTGTTAAGGATTGTCCTGTGAATACCAGCCCTGTAAGGCGATGGTATTAGGACAAAATCAAAAAGGGTGAGCCAAGCTCTGACATTATTGAACAGCAAAACTCTACACACATATGGAAGTAATTCACACAATGTTTGCCATCTACACAGTTACTGTAACCACGGTGATGCGGTCCCTGTTGTCCTCCTTTCAGACTGGGAAACTGCTTCACTCGGCGTCGTAGAGACAGCGTCTCTGCTGGGAAATCTCTGGAACACAGTTTGCCTCTGCAGGCCTCAGAGAGAAAGTCAAGCAATGCTTGTACCTTAATTATCCTGTTCATGAATGAATATACCGGATACACGAACAGTATTTCATTACGTACTTGACTTAGTACATATGATCGATGATCGTATGACACTCTTGGATCCAGTTAGAAGAGTTTATGTCTGTTTGCCAGCAAAGAGACATTAGCGCACTGTGTCCCTCCTGTCGAGGTCGATTCCTTGGAAAGGGGGTGCTTTTATACAGACAGTGGCATCATGGGAAGTACCCCTTTTCCTGGCTGTGCCGGAAGTAGGTTAATGCAATTTATTTTGAAAGTTCCAGAAAAGTCTGTACCGGACTTCATGTTGTAATCATGAAAGTGGTCCCAACAGCCAGCATACTGCTTTAGGGATTTTTCTTAAGGGTAGGAAAGCTCGTCAGATGGATGATGGATGAAGCTATATACAGGAGAATCTTCGAAAATAAAAAGCTGTAAGAGGCTACAAAAGACTTGAGACTGGGGTGGAGATTCACTTTCCATCTGGATGACAACCTTAAACATATAACCAGAGCAACAAAGAATGGTTATGGTCTCCATTTAGTCAGACTAAGCTTAATCTGTTTTGCAAAGAAGAATTGGCCAAAATTTTCACTCACTTATGTTAGAATGCCCCAGTCAAAACCCAAGCCAGAATTCAATTGAGAACATTTCTTAATCCCATCTCAGAGTTTGAGGTGTTTGCAAAGAATTGGCAAGTAAGAGCTGGTAGAGAAATACCAAGCCCAGCCTTTTATTATTCAGATTGGTTAAAAGGTTTTCTATCTAAGGTAACCAAGCAAATTGCATCAAGTCAATGACTTGCAGCATTCACTCCTCCTGGATGAGCATGTAGCGACACTGGCTTGCATTGACTTTGCAGCAATCCCTCATACTGAGCATGCATGTATCGACAGTGGAGAGGAAAACTCCCTTCTAACAGGAAGAAACCTCCAGCAGAACCAGGCTCAGTGTGAGCGGCCATCTGCCACGACCGACTGGGGGTTTGAGAGAACAGAGCAGAGATACAAAAAGAACACAAGGCACGAATCCAGTTTTTCTTTTTATAGGAAAGAAAAATAAAACATTAATGGTTATAGCTCCTAGAGCTTCATCTAGGAGAGAAAGGCAGCTAAGCAGATGAACTCTGAGCCAGTTTTCAAGAGTATGAAAGAAAGCACATACAATTAGTCTCAGTATCAGCTCAACTAGTAGCTACAGGTCCTTCTCAAAAAATTAGCATATTGTGATAAAGTTCATTATTTTCCATAATGTCATGATGAAAATTTAACATTAATATATTTTAGATTCATTGCACACTAACTCAAATATTTCAGGTCTTTCATTGTCTTAATACGGATGACTTTGGCATATAGCTCATGAAAACCCAAAATTCCTCAGTCAGTCAGTCAGTCATTTTCTACCGCTTATTCCATAGTCCAATTGAGCACAGTGATACCATGGTCAGTAAACCATTTACCAGTGGTTTTGGCACTGTGAGCAGGTGCCAGGTCGTGCTGAAAAAGGAAATCTCCATCTCCATAAAGCTTTTCAGCAGATGGAAGCATGAAGTGCTCCAAAATCTCCTGATAGCTAGCTGCATTGACCCTGCCCTTGATAAAACGCAGTGGACCAACACCAGCAGCTGACACAGCACCCCAGACCATCACTGACTGTGGGTACTTGACACTGGACTTCTGGCATTTTGGCATTTCCTTCTCCCCAGTCTTCCTCCAGACTCTGGCACCTTGATTTCCGAATGACATGCAGAATTTGCTTTCATCTGAAAAAAGTACTTTGGACCACTGAGCAACAGTCCAGTGCTGCTTCTCTGTAGCCCAGGTCAGGCGCTTCTGCTGCTGTTTCTGGTTCAAAAGTGGCTTGACCTGGGGAATGCGGCACCTGTAGCCCATTTCCTGCACACGCCTGTGCACGGTGGCTCTGGATGTTTCTACTCCAGACTCAGTCCACTGCTTCCGCAGGTCCCGCAAGGTCTGGAATCGGCCCTTCTCCACAATCTTCCTCAGGGTCCGGTCACCTCTTCTCGTTGTGTAGCGTTTTCTGCCACACGTTTTCCTTCCCACAGACTTCCCACTGAGGTGCCTTGATACAGCACTCTGGGAACAGCCTATTCGTTCAGAAATTTCTTTCTGTGTCTTACCCTCTTGCTTGAGGGTGTCAATAGTGGCCTTCTGGACAGCAGTCAGGTCG